>NC_049995.1:1611939-1650355 GCF_000003815.2 Branchiostoma floridae | reverse complement strand
CATATTTAATCAGAGTTGTAATACAAGTGAGAAGTTTCCATCATTTACCACACACGATGAGACTATAACATTTTCTCATCAATTATGCAAATTAGAGTCTTTATTTTACATAATATTTTTATCAATATTCTTCTTCTCAGTTACAAATGTAACGTGTTGCAATGGTCCTACAATGGAGCAGAGCGTATTTAAACGATTTCCTCATTAACTATGCAAATCAGATTCCAATTTGCAGAATCAATGTTTAATTACATGAAGCATCACTTAACCTATCGACATATTTAAAATCATGACAATCCGTCAACCTCTTCTATAGTTATTCCCTTTTTAAAGTTTGTCACTAAACCGGCCCTGCAGTTCCAAAACAAGCCGCTAAGGTCCCAAACCTATACCACTTACTTAAGGCGTCAAGAGCTGTCTACCACTCAAAAATCATAGCCGCAGCATGTTCAGAACTCGAGATATCAAACCCGGAAGGTCCGCTGCAGTACCGTAACGGACCACTAGGGGACCCAAAATATAATCGTTTTCAGGTCTCATCAAGACCTACACACATACTGAATATCAATACAATCGATCCAGGCGTTTTGTGTTATGCTGTAACGCACACACATACAAACGCTACCCAAAATATAACCTTCTTGGCGAATTTAACAAGGATGAATGGAGACAAACATTCATGTTGTCAATGTACACGCAACGCCACCACACACCCTGTGCCCTTCCCATGGTTCCCATGACCTTATCGTCGCCCTTGGTAATCTCGAGCCGTAACACGCGTACGTTAGTGAAGCTCGTGTAGGGTTATTGGATATCCTGCATCCTAGGGTAAGGGAAAGCAGGCTCGTGTTTATGACATCTAAATTTATTTGGCATTTGGTGTTTAACGTTACTACCTGGGCAGGTTTTAATGTAAACAGCATGATCTGTGTGCATGTGGTACAAACAGAAACACTTCCACTGACAGAGGATCACATTTCTGAAGCTAATTCAAGTACATGGTGCCAACATAATTAACGTTAGCCCATGGCTACTTCCCCTCAGCCAATGAGGAGCCCCCATTTTCTGTTGATATATCCACATAGTATGGTGCTACGAAAAAAAGTTACCTATTCTTTCTGCGCAGTGATTGACTCATCCATATGAAGCTATGGGGTGGTGCCTGGAGTCGCGCGAAGATGTGATACATATAACATTCCCCAGACTGAGTGGGTGGGTGGGTGGGCGGGCGAAAAAGAAAAAAACTGCGCTCCATCGTGCCTACCTCTTTTCCCTTGTCCCACTCCTTCTATCCCATGTTCACGTCTTCGACGGATTCCAGGCTGTGCGGATGAGTCCGTCAAACTGCATGTGAATAGTCTATCCTGCCTTTATATGGGATTGGGTCTTCGCCTAATATAGGCATCGCCAATCACAGCGCAGGAAAGATAGTTACCTATTCTTTCTGCGCAGTGATTGACTCATCCATATGAAGCTATGGGGTGGTGCCTTCCGTCGCGCCTCTTCTTTTTAGTATCATTACCTGAGTTGCGTGGCATCCAAGCTTCTTGGTGCGTGTGTGGGTTCTAGGAGACCAACCGCTGACTCCACGCTAATAGGGAACGCGTGCGGTGTATACCCAAGGACGACAGTGGACGCATAGTCAACATACTCAACATAGTCTATTGACAACTTCTTATGGAACCGTTCCATGATGGTAAACAACCAGCACCACACAGTGCGTGACGTAACCACTAGCGGACTCTACCACTTATATGGGTGGTGGTCCAGACCTACCATAACAATCACTATACAATATTGGTGCTACTATTCTTCCTTCTTACATATGCATACCTCCTACTATTCCTAATCTCATCCTAACTTTCCTTCACTCCATCGTTCATAAATATCCATACCTCCTACTATCCCCAATCTCATCTTAACCTTCCTTGACTCTATCGTTCTCTCCCACTCTCATCCTTACTTCTCCCACTCTCATCCGCCAAGTTCTTCACACCATCATTCTCTATTCCTTTCTACCCCAACCTCCATTCATTATTCTTTTAACTACCCCAACCTCCATTCATTATTCTTTTATTCGTGTCCTGCTTATCGGAAGTGAATCAACTACAATAAAACTAATGTGCAGTCTAATACTTTTTATTTCTTGCATCGCCGGCGGTCCTCTTCTAAAAACTACTAGAAGTGTCCTCTGTCAGATGTTGCAAACTCCAAATATACTTCCAACCCCATAAATAGAATAGACACGGTACGTAACAATGGTCTATTATCGCAGCAGATGTAACTTTCGTATAACGGATCTCTCCAAATTCGACGTACACAAATGGCCCAGACATATTGCAAGAATAAATACCCAATATAATCCCATTTCTCCCTATCAGAACTCGGGTATAAACAAAAAAAAAAAAAAATGTCGACATTCGGTTTCAAATATTTGTTTCAACTGCCGTTTAGCAAACCAAGCTACGTCACATACATTGGGATAATTGTATCTAAACAAAAAAATGTGTATTGAAGTGTTAAGAGTCCTCCTCACTACGTACTGTTCTAGCTTTTCACTGATAACAACCTCTCTGGAAAATCCACTAACCCTTGAATTGATGAGCATACTTGACGAAACCAGTTTTGGCCAATGCCATATCTTGCGCTGGGTAGCCAACCCTATATTACTAGGTCTAGGTTGAAAAGCATATGTGATAAATTGAAGACATTCTATATTATGTGCAGCAAAACCTTCATGTCTTCTATAAATAAGCCTTAACCCTGTGTGTGCCAATAAAGGCTGACAGTTAGAAAGTAAGCAGTGACCTTTCAATACTGGCTATATTAACCTGAAACTTTTATAGCGTCATCTTTGGACTCATTACAGCTAAACATGTCAGATCTACCTACGAAACAAAATTAGACTTTGGCCTAAATGTTTCGATAAAACGACAAAATAACTGCTGCCTTTTAACTTTCGTGCCTCGTCAAGTTATCAACAAATTACTACCCAAGATACACGAACCTGTATTTATCCATGGCACTTTATATTAAACATGCTCCTTTTCAAATTACTTATAAACCATAAGCGCTGGAACGTACTACCAAGTAAAGAAAATGGAGACAGACGAAAACAGCAAACCGATTTATTAACTAGTTGTTTCTCAACATTACAACGAAAAAATGTCACTTCCTGGACAACTTCTGACGTTGATGTGTTTTAATGAAAAACAAGCAAATACAGTGGTCATCCCTACAGTGAACTCTAAGACAGTATAGATGTTCTTTTTTTTTTACGAAGAAAGCGTTTAACAGACGCCCTCTAACATATTCTGTTACTGCAAAATGGAAGTTCAGGTCACAATTCGAACGTACGAGAGAGTAAAAAAAATTCTGGGGCTGTTGTCTCTGTTTCTGAATTCTAAGTCTAGTTTTAAACTTCTTGATCCCTTTGCTTGGCCACCATCCCTGCCTGTACGCCGCCCTCCCATATGGTTTGCTGCGTGTACTTCTCAGCTGGCTGGTGGGTCTAAGTTGCTGAACTTGAGGTGGTATTTTCAGACGTCCTCGCATCACCCCCACACGCGTTGTACTGTATGCTTCCTGTAACATATTTATCATATTGCATGTCCTTCGGGATGAAGGTATCCTTTCTCTTGAAAACCTGTACCAACTAACGAATACGTCGTTGGTTACGAATGTTCTACGACAATGTTGCTCTGTCTCTTGTACTTCAAAGAAAACGTACGTGTACCAAGAATCATAGCGATACAATAGCGTGTTGAAAAACGAACGAATGATACTCGTAATTAGTTCAAACTCCTTGCAGTTATACGTATATAAGTGCCAACTTTTAATCTTGTGCTGTCTGTCCTAAAACTATCCACGACGTACTATTCTCTACATTGCACACCGTAATCTTCACAATTGTCGGCCTCGACTTCAGTGCTTCTGTAGATATTTTCTCAATCGCGTTAAAAACTGCTTGCCGTTCTCGTTATCTACACGGGATCCATCAACAATCTGCAATGCCACAAATCTCACCCAAAGTATCGGACAGTCTCGGTATGTACCATCACGAAGTTAACCAAAACCTGTCGTAGTCAGCCAGCCAAACTGTACTATTCTCATTTCCTACATGTGGCTGCCCTGTCGCACGACCAACTATATCAGCCTAGAGTTGTCCCTCGACTTGTCAAGTAACAAACCGAACGAAAACCAAGTCCTGTTATCAGCCTGAAGCTGTCCAATAACTAATAGTACGGCTTCATAGCACACAAAAATTGTCCTTCAGTCTTAAACTCCACCTGTGGTTGTCCCACAACTTGTCGCATAACAAACAAAATAAAAAACTGTCCGCCAGCTATGTTACCTACCTAGGCTTGTCTAAACAACCTGTCGTGCGACCAACCACTAACACCTGGGTAACAAATTTGTAACAACGTATCAACAGAAAACTGTCTAACAGTCTCTTTACTTCTCTAGTCTAAAAACTTTCCAACAGTCTTGCTGCTTACCTGGGGTTACTCAACAATCTGTCGTACAACAACACACAAAACTATCTAACAGCCTTTTTAATTCTCTGAGGTTGTCTAACAACCTGTCACACGACAACAACAAACAAAAATGTCCAACAGTTTTGCTGCTTACCTGGGGTTGCTAAACAATCTATCGTACGACAACCCACAAAACTGTCTAACAGCCTTTTTACTTCTCTGGGGTTGTCTAACAACCTGTCGCACGACAACAACAAACAAAAAATGTCCAACAGTCTTGTTGGCTTCCTGGAGTTGCTCAACAATCTGTCGTACGACAGCACAGCGTCACAAAACTGTCGAGCAGCCTTTTTACTTCTCTGGGGTTGTCTAACCAACCTGTCGCACGACAACAACAAACAAAACTGTCCAACAGTCTTGTTACCTACCCGGGGTTGTCGAACAACCTGTCATACGACAACAGCAAACAAAAAACTGTCGTACACTGTTGTTACTCTACCTGGCGTTGTCTCACTGCCTGTCGCACGACAACAAACCAAACTGTCCAACAGTCCTGTTACCTGCCTGGTGCTGTCCCACAGCCTGTCGCACGACAACAAACCAAACTGTCCAACAGTCTTGTTACTTGCCTGGTGCTGTCCCACAGCCTGTCGTACATCAACCAACCAAACTGTCCAACAGTCTTGTTACCTGGTTGGTGCTGTCCCACAACCCGCCGTACATCAACAAACCAAACTGTCCAACAGTCTTGTTACCTGCCTAGTGCTGTCCCACAGCCTATCGTACATCAACGAACCAAACTGTCCAACAGTCCTGTTACTTGCCTGGTGCTGTCCCACAGCTTGTCGTACATCAACGAACCAAACTGCCCAACAGTCCTGTTACTTGCCTGGTGTTGTCCCACAACCTGTCGTACATCAACAAACTGTCCGACAGCCCTGTTACTTGCCTGGTGCCGTCCCACAGCCTGTCGTACATCAACAAACAAAACTGTCCAACAGTCTTGTTACCTGCCTGGTGCTGTCCCACAGCCTGTCGTACATCAACAAACAAAACTGTCCAACAGTCCTGTTACTTGCCTGGTGCTGTCCCACAGCCTATCGTATACATCAACAAACAAAACTGTCCAACAGTCTTGTTACCTGCCTGGTGCTGTCCCACAGCCTGTCGTACATCAACAAACAAAACTGTCCAACAGTCCTGTTACCTGCCTGGTGCTATCCCACAACCCGTCGTCCATCCACAAACAAAACTATCCAATAGTCTTGTACACTTACCTGGGGTTGTCCAACAACCTGTCGCATGACAACTACAAACAAAACTGTCCAACAGTCTTGTTACTTACCTGGGGTTGTCCAACAACCTGTCGCATGACAACTACAAACAAAACTGTCCAACAGTCTTGTTACTTACCTGGGGTTGTCCAACAACCTGTCGCATGACAACAACAACAAAACTTTCCAGCAGTCTTGTTATCTCTCTGGGGTTGTTTACAGCATGTCGTACGACAACAGCAAACAAAAAAACTGTCCAACAGTTCAATTGTCCAACAAACTATTGCATGACACCAACCAGACAAAAAACTGCAAGCACTTTTTTTTCTACCTAGGGTTGTCCAAGAACCTGTCAAGCGAGAAACCCAACAAAAAGCAAATCGGCTCATAAACAAAAATCAAATCACCTGAAATCTCGCTACAAACTCGAGGTTGTCTGCCGACCTGACGAGCAACAAGATAACAACCTCTAGCTGAGATATAGGACACACCTTAGGAAAACTGCCGCAGTGGTTGACAGCTGTCTGAGCGTCTTGAGGCCTGGTCCCTCAGCTTTTCGGGTTGCTGAATGCTGGCTGGTCCACAAAATGCAATGCCCAGAATCGCCGAACCTAACTTCAAAATTAAACAAAGCAAATATACAGAAAAAAACAAAGGAAAATACGTAAAATAAGGCAATACGTTAGACTCCTTCCACAACAACAACAACAAACGTGATAGGCAGACAAAAAACTATACCAAATACTGTCAAAAGCCTTTCAAACAACGTAACTCACCCATAGAGCTACCAGTGATAAGTTGAAGCCTCCGACTCTTTCTTGATAAAAAAGGTCGGGCTCTGCTCCGAGCGTGTGGAAACTGGAACAACGTTGCACCGCTTCATAAAGGCTCCTATGGCGAAAAGACGGGGTAAACGGCAGCCCTAGCGGTGGCTCAGCTGTATCAACATACCTAACTCAAATGAGACCACACAAAATTAATTATACCAAGCCTATTTTACCAAATAGAATCACTCACACCTGCGCACGCGAAACATGTGCGATGCGCAAACATATGCAAATTACGAGTCGCTAAACGAAATGACCGACAGAATAGTTGCTGACCAACAAAACACACCATAATCATACAAAAGGGGAAAACAGGAAAATAAAATCAAGAAGGAACAAGAAAGAAAACAGCCGAGGGATCCACTAGAAAAAACAGCCAACGTAGGAAGACAAATCAAAATGGAAAATTCCACAAGACGCCAAAAATGGCGGCGAGCTCAAAACCTTGCGTACCTGCTTGGCTTGTAAATCCTACGCCCGTAGGAAACTACTCTATCTTCTCTGTTGTCGGCAAGTTTCCCTACCCGTTCCCAGAAGGTCGTAGATATCGCAGACTTGTCCTGGTGAGTCTCACTGTCAAAAACAGTGTTACTGGTGCTCTGCTATGGAACATCCGGCTCATTCACAAGGCTGCTGCGTCAGTCATGCTGGGGTCGGCCGTGCCGGCGGTGTGACTTGCCTTCTCCGTCGACGTCCTTTCAGACAGTACTGCATATACCTGTGATGTCTAACAAACGCCCAAAATAAGCGTCTATTCTCGCAGTGAGACATGCTTTCTTCCATAACCCATACACAATGCCCGGCACGCCAGTGTCTGCGAGAAGAACGGACCTCAGCATGACAAAGAGCGATACACGTGCAAAACGCAGACAACTCACATTCGTCCCTACGCAGCAACAACTTCTCGCAGTTTCACAAAGCAAAATAAAATACGAAATCTTCATGACACTAAAAGGGCAATCTTCGAAATCTGTACTCCCTGTAAACGCAAACGAGGTAAATACTCGGTCTCTCTTCTACACCCCGAAAACCTGCTGGCGGTCTTTCTGTGGATCTTCTGTGTTTCCGTAGCCATGGCGTCGACGAACCGGCTGTGGGGAGGAGTCCGTCAAACTGCATGTGAATAGTCTATCCTGCCTTTATATGGGATTGGGTCTTCGCCTAATATAGGCATCGCCAATCACAGCGCAGGAAAGATAGTGTGCTGCTATTTCATGCAAATGAAAAAAAAAAAAACTGTGGTGATATCAAGAAAACTGTGGTGATATCAGCCTAAAAAGTGTGGGTGCTATAGGCATGTGACCTGTTCTGACCAACCCTAGCTTACCTTTGAGCCCATCTTCTGGGACTAGAATTGTGTCAGGTGATAACTGACCAATCCCACTCTTCACTTCTAATTGCCCAGAGGAATATCACCAGACTTTCTGTCTCTCCGGGTACCTTGGCCGGGGAGGTCTTGACAAGATTAATGACCGTGTGTTGTTACAGCCTGACAGTCTGTCACAGCTTTTCAAGCAATAACAAGGAAGATTGTGGACTTTTAGGACAAAATAAAGTAACATTTTGCAAAGCTGATGAACTAGAAAAGCTTCGGGGAAGTATGCCATGGGCTAAGTTAGTTACCCCATGGCCTTGGGCTCGTTTTCTGTGTATATCGCCAGGCCCGACACCTCGGGGATTTCTAGTCTCCCCTCGGGCTTCGCCCTCGGGGACACTAGAAACCCCTCGGTGGGCGGGCCTGGTGATATACACAGAAACCTCACCCCGCCCATGGGGTAACTATTACTTATCTGCCACAAAAAGTGAAATGTCGTGTCGGGTCTCATGTTTCATGGGATCCATAAATGTATAGTACCCGGTACCCAGGGCCTAGACGCAAATTACATGGGACCCCTCAGATAGCCTCGCCTTTTTCATATGTCACGTTGCACGTAGTACATCGCTGACGTGCAGCTAGCATTTATGGGTATGGCCGCTGCTTTGTTGGTATCATAAACCCTCGCGGGACGCACATAGATAAAATAGGGCTTACAAGCAGACTCAGCCACAAAACTACTAGACAGCTAACGTTGTACACGTGATCTTAGATTATGGCATGTGACAAGCCGTCGTGGTGCAACAATGGAACACGACATTACACGTAACGTTAACAGTCAACATTTAACGTTACATGTGTTAACTGGAGACGGATTTGTCTCGAAATTACTTGCTTCACGGCCATGCATCTCATTTAATTTAAAGCATTGTTTACACCTGTCAGCCGTGGCGTGACCTGTAAATGAGACCCAGACAGGAGTTTGCCCTGAGTAGAGTGTGTAAACACTGTGGGCACAGGGCAGTTAATTAATGACTATATTTCTGCTTGTCTGTACTCACTGGCCCGTTCTCGACACCTGAGTTAAAGTTATATACCATAAAGGTGTGGGGTTATTATGGACAAGGATCTCCAAGCCAAAGTAAGGAGTCAATGTGCTCTAGATAAGAATGTTGCAACAACAGGCTTTAACAATGAGAATGAGAATGATCAGGGTCCTCGTATCTGCTTGGATATCATCCATTACGAACTCAGTGCTTTCACAGACTAAAGAGTCGTCTATCGCTTATGTCTGCATGTCAAAGTATGATTGAGAAATGAGCTTTTAGATATAACAGTTAATGTGTAAAAATTCTGGGGGTTGACGGTGAGACTGAGAATAAAGTTTAGGTGGCGAGCCCGGACAAGACGTTCGGCCTTACCAATGTGTTCCCGACTGTGCATGTGGTACCACAACAGTGTCGTCCTCCCCCCAAGTACCCTGCCGTGCCCCGGCAGATGCCTTCCCACCGCCCGCAGTAGTTTCAGACGCGCGCTGATCATGTTGGGAGCCCGGCTCGGTGTGCTGTATGTACGGCAGTGGGAGCAGAGCTGCGTGATCAGGGCAGGGGTGAATGACAAGAAATTAGCATATTGCATGATGCAAGACTCCAGCCGGGGTCGTGTCAGGTCACCGTACTGCAAGAACGCGTCCTCTAGCGTCAACATGTATAAATGCAGATAAACTTACTAGTAAGTGAAACATAGGGTCACATAGCAATACAAAATTTTGTCGTAACGATAGTTCACCTTTATCCGCGGGGTCACCTATTATATCTGTTTTTATCTTAAATATCAAGTCGGCGAACAGTGGTCTCAAATTTTGCAATTTGAAATCACGGTCCATCAACTCGATATTCCGAAATAACCCAACATTTAATTTAATAGAAAACCCCTCGGATGTCTATCGCAAGTAGCAGTTTAAATCAAACATGATAGCATCCTCTGATTTATGTTTGGGGCTGACCAAAAGGCGTCAGGGTGGTTTCTGGCTTCACCGCTGTAGCGTTATTGTGCCGTCCGAATAGTCGTCCTTGTCACCACATTAAAGTATGGGTTGTTACCATAATGATTGCGTTCTGACTTCCCTTCTTTCTTCTTTTTCTCTACATTATTCTGCTTTTGGCTCTTTGGTGTGTAACTAGTTTTGAAGGTTCACTCTGGGTACCCGTGTCTAGTGCTGGATGATCCTGGATATTCGACTTCTTATCTATCTCAAGTTGTTCTTTTGTTATAATGAGCACGCATCTAATATCAATTTCATCAAATTTGTGGATACTGTACCTCCCAGCTTCCCAGCTTCAGACAACAGACAGACCGTCGAAACTTTTGTAGAGGAAAATAACAACTAACCGTTCTTGGTGGAAGACCAATGTGCAGATGTTGGCACATTGGCGCACCAAATCCGTAATGTGTTTGGGGTACACAGATTAGCCAAAGCGGCTCGGTGGGCGTCACTTCAACGTCAGGGAAAGTCGTGTAAAGTGCCTTTCCGAGGAGAGGAGAAAATAAGGTTGTTAACCTAAGAAAAGTATGTTGAAATACTATTATTTCATAGTGGTAACCTCAAATGACGACAATTCCATACTTGAGGCATTCGGAAGTTAAGTGAAAGTTAACACCTTTGAATTAGGGTACTTGGATAATTGATGAGAAAATATTCAAATAACCCTATTTGTTGAAATACATTGAAAATAACAAAATATGATTTTCATACTGAACAAGTTCTGTGTTTGGTTGGAAATGATGAGAAACTAAAACAATTCATTAAAATGAGAATCTTGTCAATTATTAACATTCATACCACACCACACCACACCAGTCCTGATAGCAACATCAATTATTGTCGAAGGTACTAGTATAGTCTCAAAGGGTAGTGGAACTCTGGTTTGAAGTACGAGGGTGGTTCAGAAAGTAATGGCTCATTTTTTCATCGAATGAAATTTGGCACAAAGGTAACGACATATATCCTCTTGATATTGAAATACGTGTGTGTATCTCAATTTGTTTTGTTGTTTTCAAATTCCTATGGGTAAGTACGTTGATTTTAAGATGACCCTTGGAAGCTTGTCAGAGGATCAGTACCTCTCGATCTGGCCCACTTATAACAATTGTACTGTAGGAAGCTGAGATTTTTGATATTGACTGTCTTTATAAGCTACATGCCAATATTCATTTCTGAACTCTCAACGGTTCCTCTTCTACAGCTGCTAGACTGGAGTGAGTTGCTACATTACAGGCAGTTTGAATATTAGCCAAATACGTGATTTTTATTAAAGGTTTTTGTCATTAACCAAAAGATAAACAATAATCAACTATTAAAAGACCAGGAAGTGTGAGTTTGATACCTCTCAGTTAATAAGAAAACTCTGAACAACAAATTAAGATATTTCAATATTTTGTATCTTGTACAATAGTTGTGCAATACAGTTATTATGAATTTACCTTTGTGCCAAATTTCAACTTATTCAATGAAAAAATGAGCCTGTTATAAAATCAACTAGAGTTCCACGACCCCATACCTTCGCCAAATGATTCTACCCTCTACAACTGCTGTATTAATCCTGTTTGTCATTAGTTATGCAAATAAGGTCCTCATTTACATAAATTGTATTAGTTGATCATCTCCTTCACCAAACAGACGTACACAATCTAAGAAAGCAGGCTTAATCGCATTTTCTGATAATGCATGCAAATAAGGACCTCATTTACATAATTAATGTTCAACGATGTTCACCTCTCCTTCTCAGTTATAAATGTCAGATGTTGTAATGGTCCTATAATTGCACTGAGCATGTTAAGACGATTTTCTAAGTAATTATGCAAATTAGATTGCAATCTGCATAATTAATATGTAATTATTAAGCATCACTTAAGCTCTCTGCGTACCAAATATCATGACAATCCGTCAACCCCTTCGAGTTATTCCCTTTAAAGTCAGACACTAAACCTGCCCTGCAGTTCCAAAACAAGGCGCTAGGGTGCCCAAACCTACACCACTTACTCTCGGTTCTCGAGCTGCCTACCGCTCAAAAATCATGACAACAGTATGTTCAGAACTCGAGATATAAAACCATGAAGTTCCGCTGCAGTACTGTAACAAGCATCTAGGGGGCCAAAAATCTAATCATTTTCAGGTGTTATCAAGATCTACTCACATAACAAATATCAATACAATCCATCCAGGCGTTCTCTAGTTATGCTGGTGTTCTACACACATACAAACAAACGCTACAATAACCTTCTTTGGGAAGGTAATGACATCACTTTCTGAATCACCCTCGAACGTACGTTGTATCAGATCTTAAATATTCCATTTAAAAATCTTACTCCTCTGATTATCTATGTCTCTACATAATTATTCATATTATTGGATCAAAAATATCATTAGAGCTCATAAGGGCTCTTGTGCATGAACAATATAAAAATAGTTTATTACAATTCAATTAAAAATACAGAACAGACATGCATTCCTAACAATAACTCAACCACTAGTAGTTTCAGCATCATGGACCAATGCCCTTTAAAGAGGTGAGACTATACAATTCTTTGTCACCCTTCATATCACCCACAGGCATGTAACATGATTCACATATATCACAGCAGAAGAGGCCATTATTGTTAACATGCATATATGTGTGTGACATGTGGTCTGCTTGGTCCAAATAGCAAGGTTTATGAGGTGGTTAAGCAGGCTTTTTGTCCCCATACTGAGGGAAAGGTGGAACTATGTGTACTGTCATTATCATATGCATGATTCTGTAGCCTGTGTAAAGTCATCAGCAAATATTCTTCATGTAGAAGTTTCTTATTAAAATCTTACTTTAAAATTTTTTGCATATGCAATAACATTTGTAGGAATGTCATTAAATGGCACAAAACACTATGAAATATGTACAAATCTTATGTACAAATCTTATGAAAAACAGATGCTCTCTACACAAATCGGAAATGCACCCCTGATCATGCCTCATAATCAATACTGAATGGAGTCTCTGGATGACAATACATTATGGAGCACTAGACTGACATACGACGTGGGCGAGTATGTAACCCGGATGCACATATCAAGATGATACCGGGATGTACATCTAACAGCGTAACTGCCAAGATGGTGGTTGCTTTTCAATACTTTGCTATTTTCTGCTAGAGTCCTATCTCAAATATGTTCTTGGTTCTTGTAGGAAATAAAGACACAATTACCTGGTGAGCTGTTTCTTTGGTATTTTGTTAAAAAGGTTGATTCCAGATCCAGACAAGCAACATAAATAATATCTTACCATTCCAGAAATTCCTGTTGATATATGACAATTAACTGAACTGTTGAATAACTGTTCAAAGGGTTACAGCAATTTCTTCCTTCCTTCAACACTTTTCAGAATTATGAGAATTATGATTCACAAATAATGCATGAATCCACCCATTCTTCCATTTATTTGACATGGCAGATCTAATGATAAGAAAGGCATCACATGACAGCAGCTGCCATCAGACAGCGCTGCAGCTTCATGGCAGGGATGGTGCTCCAGCAGTCTGTCTGGGGATGGTACATTTCTGCAGAGCTCAGGGTTATTCTGGCACCTCCATCCTTTCTGGTCAAAGACTTGCCTGGAAAGTACATGTGTGTAAGACATAATGTCACATTGAGTGCAAGCCAGGTCCTTCTTAGACTGAATTATCAAATTTTCAATGCCAATATGTTCTAGTTCACTCCTCTCCCTTTGCAATAATACACTATTCCAAAATCCCATCTGTACAAAAATGGACCATGCTAGCATAATCCTCCATGCTAAAATGGACAATCCTGACCAACAGCCCTGATGTACAAACGCAAAGCTTTCAAAATTCATTCTGAAAACATGAACTACATCAATCAGATTCAGATGACATACACTATAAATGAGACAGCAGACATTACCAGTACAGAAAGCTGTAAACCTTCAATAATACATGTAAGTATAGGGTCATGTCTGTGTACGTACCTCCAACTACATACAGATTCACATTCCACGTCAGCAGAGGGCAGTACGTCCTGGACCTGTGCAGACTGGCTATGTAGGTCCAGCTGTCCGACTCTGGGCTGTACACCTCTGCTGAGTCCAGCCGCCTGATGTGCTGGTAACCACCTACAGCATACAGCTTCCCACCTGCACAAACATACCAACATGTTACACACCTACAGCATACAGCTTCCCACCTGCGAAAACATACCAACATGTACCACACCTACAGCATACAGCTTCCCACCTGCACAAACATACCAACATGTACCACACCTACAGCATACAGCTTCCCACCTGCACAAACATAACAACATGTAACACACCTACAGCATACAGCTTCCCACCTGCACAAACATACCAACATGTACCACACCTACAGCATACAGCTGCACCTGCACAAACATACCAACATGTAACACACCTACAGCATACAGCTTCCCACCTGCACAAACATACCAACATGTACCACACCTACAGCATACAGCTTCCCACCTGCACAAACATACCAACATGTAACACACCTACAGCATACAGCTTCCCACCTGCACAAACATAACATGTAACACACCTACAGCATACAGCTTCCCACCTGCACAAACATAACAACATGTACCACACCTACAGCATACAGCTTCCCACCTGCGAAAACATAACAACATGTACCACACCTACAGCATACAGCTGCACCTGCACCTGCACCTGAACAAACATATCAACATGTACCACACCTACAGCATACAGCAGAACCTGCACAAACATACCAACATGTACCACACCTACAGCATACAGCTGCACCTGCACAAACATACCAACATGTACCACACCTACAGCATACAGCTGCACCTGCACAAACATAACATATAACGTACCTACAGCATACAGCTGCAGAAACATAACATATAACACACAGTTTTCACCGTGATAGAATTTGATTAATATACTCCTTGTCTATGCCTGCCAGTTACTTGATATTCTGACTGATGGTCAGTGAGATACTTTAGTGCAACAATGTGGTTAATTGGCCATGAAAGTTTGCTAATTGGTCACTACATTATACTTCTATATACTTCCTCAGGCAGGCATGGATTCTGTCTGTTGCATCCAGTCCTTGCAATGATAACCCACCTAATTCAGCAAATCCCATTCCGGCTCTTCTGTCCAACATGCTTGCCTTCTCAGACCACTTCTTCTCAACAAGGTCGTAGCAGTGCATGGATGAGAAGACTTCAATCCGACCTAACACACCACAGCAGCTCCCAGTGTGCATGCCCCCTGCCACATACAACTTGCCATTCAACATGGCACCTCCATGGTAGATCTTTGGCTCTTGAAAGTCGGGAAGTCTTTGGCACGAGTCTTGATCCAAATCCAATGCTAAAAATGCGTGAGAAGATACGAGGTAAAGAAGGTTGTCCGACTGAGAATGGATGACTGTGGCTCCCTGGAACTCTTGAGGAAGGCATGGCAGCTGAAAGTCATTTCTCATGCTGCTCCACTCATCATGTAAGGTGCTGTACTTCCACATGTGGTAGGTTATCTTACTGTAGTGTGTGGCCTGGCTGGGGTGTTCTGTTTTCAGCAGGTTCAGGATGTACAGATTGTTGTCCACCACAAGAGCATGCTGCGCGATGATGTGATGAGGACATGACATGGATGGAGGGAGGTCTCTCATGTCTGACCACTCCTGTGTCTTCAGATTGAACCTTTCACACTTTGGTGTGGGATTTCTGCCCCTGAAATATATAAATATATAAATAACCACTTATATCACTATAATAACAATGGTTTGGAGACCTTGTGCCTCCATGGAATATTTAAAATTTGTAAAATTCAATTATGCAAGTGAAGTCCTAATTTGCATTACATGCAGTTTCAACTCATTAAGCACAGCTCATTAAGTACATCTTTGGATTAGAATTTGTTCAGTTATACAGTTTTTCAACACAAATGCTCCTACAATAGAATAGATATAGAACTTGATAGTTCACATTGTTTTGCTGGATAGGAAAAGATAACAACCGGTAGCAACATCCTATAAAGGTGACTATGGCTGGAAAATGAGACAACTTACATTGTTCTTGATTGAGAGTGACCTCCCAAGACATACAAGTATTTGGTGGGTACTCTAGCCCGTTGTACTGACAGTTGGTCACTTCCAGATATGTTGCCCTCTTCTACACTTCTGAGGTAGTCAACACATTCTACATGCAGGGAAAGAGAGGGGAACAGTTAGTTTAACCAACACACTAGCCTGGAAATTGAAGAGGATCCTTTCATACGTGCCTTTCATGCATGTAGAAAGACACACCGATTTCTGGGATGTGTGCTGGGATTCATCCATGTACAGGCATTTCTGGGACTAAATTACACATCATGCGCACAAGTGGTACATTTCATCATCATCATCGGTCAAGGTGATCACACAAGTTCGCACATGTTTACACACGACAGGGTTTTACCGTCCCTTATGGGGTGACATGCCCTTTTGCTGCCTAATTACAAGACGGGGATGCGCCAGGTCTCCCGTCCGGGTGAATGATGTAAATCACCATGTGGCTGATACAAGAAAGAGGTTCGCCAGGCCTCCATCCGGGTGATTTGAAGTGAATCACCAACTCCAGACAGAAGGAGGATTTGTACCATCGCACACCGCACCATTGCACGTGTGTGGGTTCTTTAACGTGTATGGGGTGTGGTTCTTTAAGGCGCCCAATGTGCTTTTTTTTCAAATTCAATTTTCATGTCATTTTCACACACAGTAAAGTTAAATAATACTGTCTCATTGAATATCGACTTTCATTGAGGTGATGAGAACTGAGCGCTGCCTGTGCCGTTGGGACAGCCATTATTACAAATTTTCATAACGCATGCGAACATGACCGATGAGTCCTGAACGCTTCCGGCGATATCGTCACTTGTTCGAATCGGGTTTCGATTTGCTAACGCGAAAATCAGATTCAATTCACTCACGTGTTGGGATATCACTGAAAAATTACCGACGGGAACTCGTTAGTGGCTCGAACCTGTGCTGATTTACTGTCCTGGCACAATAAATCAAGGAGCCCATTGCGGCATGTTTGTGTGTTCTTTTTAACCAATGAAAGTATGATATAATGATACAAATGTGCTAGCATGGTGGAGTAAATGTCAATATCGTACCAATTGTCTCATCCAGAAATTGCCAATTTTATTGCTATAACACACATTGGGTGCCTTTAAAATATCTATGGGTTGCACACATCATTGTAAATGGCATACATACATGTATACATGGCCCAGAAATCTTCAGAATGTCTAAAATCCTGGCATGTGCAAGAATTTCAAAAAATATTGTGCAAGGAAGGTCATGATGAAAGCTGAAAACTTTTCCCATCACTTTGACATCATGCAGAAAACTGTTACAGTAGTACTAACCCGGAGACTGTTGTAGGCTGCTGTTGTCCAGGGCAGTTTGGAAAACTTCCTTTGACACTTGGTTTAGTCTGACATGCTCTAGCAGTGGTCTCAGCTCCTGAATCCTACAGTCTGGGGAGTGGCCTAACCACTTCAGCACACTTAACAGGACTGTGTCCTCTCCTCCTAACCCTGCAAACACACACAAGGCAGTAGTACAGTCTCCTGGGACTCAAACCCAGAACCACCAGATCGTCAGTTGGTGGTATTTGAACTCCACTGTTGCACTACTCCCCCTTATTTTTTTTCATAGATTCGTTCTCGAATATCCAGGTTCCATATCCCTGTCCGGCACATTTTGCCATTACTCACAGGAAGCACATAAACACAAGAGGCAAGTAGCACATCATCTCCTGGCCTGGGGATTCCAACTCGACTCATCTGCTCAGGAAACCAACAAACTAATCTCTATGCTAAACGGTCCAGACCTGTTATACTGACCTCAAATATTTTACCAAGGGATGTTACAGTACCAACTTTGTGGCATCATGTATTTCTGTTAGTGTGGATCAAGGACATATCCTTGCATTAGTTTACATGTGGTATGTTGTCCCCCAACTATTCAGAGGTCAATGGACTGGGTAGGTACAATGTAGATAGGGTAGGCAGTATGTTGCCATATTGCAAACTTCAAGGGGTATCTACAGGCTGGGTTATTGTTTAAAAATTGACCATAAGAAAGTCACTGTGTTTTCTGTTGTGTCAATAAAGCTTCTGCAGTTGTAATCTGAAAAAATGGGCACAACTTTAACAATAATTCACATTCAGATGTACTGTCTCTAGGGGCACATTTTATCACTAACAAAATGTGCTCAAAACTGACCTAACTCCAGATCATCCAAGCTGAGTATCTGTGCCAGGTGTCCTGGGGACAGCTGTAAGAACTCCTCGCCACCTGCTACAGCTGCAAACCTGGACTTGATGACTTGCTGGGCCATACTGACCAGACTGCTGCACATGTACCTCTCACCTAAACACTTCATGCCTGCCAGAACAAGTCAAGATAGAGAATTACATGATTGTATGATTGTACAAGCCTAATAACCTACAGGAAATGTGTTGATATCCACTCTATGTTGTTCAGCACATTTATCATGCACCTTGCCAGTCCCCGTAAGAGGCACTTTCATGCAGCTGGTATATAACCGCACTGCTCATCCAGCTTCGCATACAGCTCCCAAAAGAAACCACCTAATTTCTTCATTTACACTCAAGCTCAGGGAATTTCCCACCACTACAAAGATACGTTCATGCAGCTTATATTTTTTATAGAAAAAAATCAATAAGTATGGCATGACTATGCAATATGTAACCATCTGAACTGATCACACACGAAAACTTCATTAGACGATTTTTACATGATTTCCTATGGACAGCCCAACTTTGATATCTGCCCAATACCTAAGCAATTGGAAGTGTTGGTGAGTTTGAGCAGAAGTTCTATGCAGCACTTTTTCACTTCTTCCAACTGTAGCATGTCTGCTGCAGCCAACAGGTCCTGTACATTGTCTGGAGTCACTGCAACATTAATACAAATGTGTAGTCAATGATAAATCAAGTCAAGGATGATGTGATATTGTAGTAGTGTCCATATCCCTAGTAGTGTCTGTAACTCCAGTAGTGTCTGTACCCCCAGTAGAGTCCACACCCCCAGTAGTGTCTGTACCCCCAGGGAGTGTCCATACCTCAGAAGTGTCTTTACCCCAGTAGTGTCTGTAATCCCAGTAGTGTCTGTACCCCCTGTAGAGTCCACACCCCCAGTAGTGTCCGTACCCCCAGTAGTGTCCAATACCCCCAGTAGTGTCCGTACCCCAGTAGTGTCCACCCCTTGTACTGACCGTACCCCCAGTAGTGTCCGTACCCAGTAGTGTCCACCCCTTGTACTGACCATACCGCCAGCAGTGTCCCTATCCCCAGTATAGTGTCTGTGCCCGAAGTAGTGTGTGCACCTCCAGGAGTGTCTGTACCACAAGAAGTATTTGTATCCACTCATGTTTAAAATCATGCTAGTGAGGGAACATCATCTGATCTGTCATGAGCAGAAATGCTGAGCATTCTGCCGCCATTTTGAAAATCCCGCCCCCTACGGTCTAGATCCCTCCCGACATCTCCATAGATGTCAGGAAAAACTGTGTCTAGATTGAGCCATAGTGTCCGTACCATCTGTAGGTTTCAAATGTATCAGTACCCCCAGTAATATGCTTACCCCCAGTGGTGTCTTTACCGCAAGTAGTGTCCAAATCTTCTGTAGTTTCTGTCCCCCCAGTAGTGTCTGTATACATCCCATGTAGTGTCCATGTACCCAGTAGTGTTTGTACCCCTTTAGTAGTGTCCGTACCCTGTGAAGTGTCTGTATCCCTCAAAGTTTCCATACCCCAAGTAGTCTCCATACCCCCTGTAGTGTGTCAGTACCACCTGTAAAGGTACCCCTGTAACCCAGCAGTGTTTATACAGAAAGCAGTGTCCGTTCCCCCAGTACTTACCCAAAATTTTCTCTGTACCCTTCGCCATGAAGGTTATATCTTGGGTAGTGTTTGTGTGTTTGTGTTGAGCTTTCATGAATAAACAAAGGTTCAAACAAAACAAGTGTTTGTAGAAGACTAGCATAACTCAAAAATGCCTGGATGGATTATATCAAGGAGCTTTTGAGCTGATAAAAGCTCCTTGATTATATTGATATTTGGTATGTGGGTAGGAGATGAGACCTAGAAACAATTAGATTTTGGGCCCCCTAGTGGCTTTTTAAGGTAATGTCGCAGAACTTGCAGGTTTGATATCTCGAGTTCTGAACATGCCTTGATAATGATTTTTGATTGGCACATAGCTCTTGGGGCAGAGAGGAAGTGGCCCAGGTTGGGCCCTCTAGCGGCTTGTTTTGGAACTGCGTCAAACTTTGAAAAGGAATACATGAAGAGGTTGACAGATCGTTATGATTCTTGGTATGTACAAAGCTTAAGTGATGCTTCATATAGTTAGATATTAATTATGCAAATTAGAATCTAATATGCACAATTAAGGAGGAAATTGTTTAAACCCGCTCTGTTCCATTATAGGAATATTGCAACACGTGACATTTGTAACTGAGAAAGATAAGAATACTGATAGATACATATTATGCAAATAAAGACCTAATCTGCATAATTAATGAGAAAATGCTATAACCCTATCGTGGTAAATGACGGGAATTTCTTATGGCATTTGGTTAGTACAGGTGAACATCATTGAACATTTATTATGCAAATGAGAACATCTTTTGCATAAATTATCATAAATGCAATAAAAGCCTTCTTAACATAGATTGTGCATGTCTTCTTTTGGGTGGTGGAGAAATCAACTAATATATGCAAACAAGGACCTTATTTGCATAATTACTGACAAACACAATTAATGCACCAGTTGTAAAGGTTATAAATCATTTGGCAAATGTCATAGTTCTAACTTGACCTTTGTCTTGCTAACATCTACATGTATCCATATCCAGATGTCATATCAGATGTCATATCATGTCATGACAATCCATACAGAGGTTCTGAAGTTATGCTGTTCTTAATTTATTTAAAGAAACACAGACATGCTCACACAGACACACTAAAAAATCTCTCATGTGAATTTATAATTTCCATCTCAAAACCTGGTCAGCTATTATTTGTACTTATTCAGTGGTTTGGCCCTTCAGAACACACATGCTGGGCTGCCTAACTAGCCTTTTACTGTGTGTCTATAAAACATTATGGCTTACCCTGCTGACAAGCTAGCCCTCCCAGTTGGGCACCTGTTCATACATAAAAAATTTGCATTTGGCCAGCCATAATGTAGAGTGCAGATTAACTTCAGTTCACCTGTCAGTTCTCCTGTATACATGAAGCTGATCAGCTGCTCCACAGCAGAGGGCTCCAAACCATGCACCTCTACATGCCGCTGAGTAGTCTCCAACATTCCTGAGGAAAACATGGCCCTGAAGTACTGACTGTGCTCCGCTAACACACCTCTGTGGGCTGGTAGGGACCTCCCACTCACCTACAGGCACAGGAGGAAAACATGGCCCTGAAGTACTGACTGTGCTCCGCTAACACACCTCTGTAGGCTGGTAGGGACCTCCCACTCACCTATACAGACACATACGGGAGGAAAACATGGCCCTGAAGTACTGACTGTGCTCCGCTAACACACCTCTGTGGGCTGATAGGGACTTCCCACTCACCTACAGGCACATACAGGAGGAAAACATGGCCCTGAAATACTGACTTGTGCTCCGCTAACACACCTCTGTGGGGCTGGGAGGGACTTCCCACTCCCCTACAGACACAGGAGGAAAACATGGCCCTGAAGTACTGACTGTGCTCCGCTAACACACCTCTGTGGGCTGGTAGGGACTTCCCACTCACCTATACAGACCCATACAGGAGGAAAACATGGCCCTGAAGTTCTGACTGTGCTCCGCTAACACACCTCTGTGGGCTTGTAGGGACTTTCCACTCACCTATACAGACCCATACAGGAGGAAAACATGGCCCTGAAGTACTGACTGTGCTTCGCTAACACACCTCTGTGGGCTTGTAGGGACCTCCCACTCACCTATACAGACCCATACAGGAGGAAAACATGGCCCTGAAGTACTGACTGTGCTCCGCTAACACACCTCTGTGGGCTGGTAGGGACTTCCCACTCACCTATACAGACCCATACAGGAGGAAAACATGGCCCTGAAGTACTGACTGTGCTCCGCTAACACACCTCTGTGGGCTGGTAGGGACTTCCCACTCACCTATACAGACCCATACAGGAGGAAAACATGGCCCTGAAGTACTGACTGTGCTCCGCTAACACACCTCTGTGGGCTGGTAGGGACTTCTCACTCACCTACAGGCACATACAGGAGGAAAACATGGCCCTGAAGTACTGACTGTGCTCCGCTAACACACCTCTGTGGGCTGGTAGGGACTTCCCACTCACCTATACAGACCCATACAGGAGGAAAACATGGCCCTGAAGTACTGACTGTGCTCCGCTAACACACCTCTGTGGGCTGGTAGGGACTTCTCACTCACCTACAGACACATACAGGAGGAAAACATGGCCCTGAAGTACTGACTGTGCTTCGCTAACACACCTCTGTGGGCTGGTAGGGACTTCCCACTCACCTACAGGCACAGGAGGAAAACATGGCCCTGAAGTACTGACTGTGCTCCGCTAACACACCTCTGTGGGCTGGTAGGGACCTCCCACTCACCTATACAGACACATACAGGAGGAAAACATGGCCCTGAAGTACTGACTGTGCTCCGCTAACACACCTCTGTGGGCTGGTAGGGACCTTCCACTCACCTACAGGCACAGGAGGAAAACATGGCCCTGAAGTACTGACTGTGCTCCGCTAACACACCTCTGTGGGCTGGTAGGGACTTCCCACTCACCTACAGACACATACAGGAGGAAAACATGGCCCTGAAGTACTGACTGTGCTCCGCTAACACACCTCTGTGGGCTGGTAGGGACTTCCCACTCACCTACAGACACATACAGGAGGAAAACATGGCCCTGAAGTACTGACTGTGCTCCGCTAACACACCTCTGTGGGCTGGTAGGGACCTTCCACTCACCTACAGGCACATACAGGAGGAAAACATGGCCCTGAAGTACTGACTGTGCTCCGCTAACACACCTCTGTGGGCTGGTAGGGACTTCCCACTCACCTACAGGCCACATACAGGAGGAAAACATGGCCCTGAAGTACTGACTGTGCTCCGCTAACACACCTCTGTGTGCTGGTAGGGACTTCCCACTCACCTATACAGACACATACAGGAGGAAAACATGGCCCTGAAGTACTGACTGTGCTCCGCTAACACACCTCTGTGGGCTGGTAGGGACCTCCCACTCACCTACAGGCACATACAGGAGGAAAACATGGCCCTGAAGTACTGACTGTGCTCCGCTAACACACCTCTGTGTGCTGGTAGGGACCTCCCACTCACCTACAGGCACAGGAGGAAAACATGGCCCTGAAGTACTGACTGTGCTCCGCTAACACACCTCTGTGTGCTGGTAGGGACCTCCCACTCACCTACAGGCACAGGAGGAAAACATGGTCCTGAAGTACTGACTGTGCTCCGCTAACACACCTCTGTAGGCTGGTAGGGACCTCCCACTCACCTACATGTACAGGCACACAAGGACCACAAGTTTTCCCATTATACCATTTCCAAATCTTTCCATTCCAAAAGTCTGGGGCTTTATCATAATTGTTACAGTTATCAGTATTGATCTGTCTGTAATAAAATAGTTATGAAGGCTACCTTTTATCTGTGAAATACCAAATATCAAAACAAGGCATAATCGAGCCTCTGAGGGTCAAGAGTTAAATTCTTTAAAAGAGCCCCCAAAGGATTGCTGTGCCTTCGGTGCTAGACAATTGGACAATGAGGGAAAGTCAATCAGCAATCCCCCCACCCCCACCCAAATGTAGCATAAAGCATAGTGAGGACGCTCATGCAGACCCTCTAAAATTCAACTCTAATTATAAGACAGTGGGAAAGATAGGCTTAATCCATTTTGCATGCATGAAGTTTGTTAAAATATGTATGTCAAGTTTGGTACAGACTGTTCAAGAGCACTAGATAATATATAAACACTATACTGACTGAGAGGACCACGTCACAGAGCCACCCCTCCTGGCGCTGATGGTTCAGCCCACTCAGCACTCTCCTGGCATTGTTCCTGGCACACACCTGCAGCACGTCCCTGTCTGGGGCAGGCTGCACGATCAGCTGACTGGGGCAAACATCCAAATATTGCCATAGAACTTTAACAAGTCAATCAGCAAATGTATACATCAGGTAAAAGTGTAAGTCATTTGTTAAGTTGCAAAAAAAATATTTCATGGAGGCATGAGGTTGCCCAATGGAAGCTTAATATCTGATTCAGTTATTAAGCTGGGTTAATTATCTGAGACCAGTAAACAGGAATAACCTGCTGTGAGGGAAGTGATGTGCCATTATGGGATGGTCAGTATGAAAGGGAGCTTTCTGAGTAAGGAGAAGGAAAGTGGTAAATGGGCAGTCGGAGATGATGATGATGATGATTATGATAGATAATCTACTTAGTGCTAACAGTTACATGCTACATGTTCTAGTAATAATTTGCTAACATTAATATTACCCCTTACGACAATACCCCTTACAACAGTAGGAAAGTATGGTATTGTCTCGTTTTCGCATGGAAATCTAACGCTATATAAATAACTAACGTTACATTTGAGTCATATGTTCACCTTTATCCGTGGGGTGACCTTTATCTGTTGTCTTTAAAAACAGCACATTTAGGAGTATTAAGTCTGCTGACAGTGGTTTCAAATTTGCGGATAAAGGTGAACCAGCATTTAAATGTTAACATCCATGAACATAATAATAAAAATTCATATTGAATATAACGGATCCGTTATGCAAATATACAAAAGTAACGGTCTCCTCTGTCAGCACTGGAACACCAGTGCTGAAATGGTCGTCAGCACTGGAAGTCCAGTGCTGAGCCGGCATCAGCACTGGAAATCCAGTGCTGAGGCAGCTTCAGCACTCGAAGCCCTCCTGTCAGCACTGGAAACCGAGTGCTGAGACTACAATCAGCACTGGATTTCCAGTGCTGAGGACATTTCAGCTCTGGAAATCCAGTGCTGACAAATATTCTGCACTGGAAACCGAGTATAAAATGTATAAAGTTGTTGAAAAGAACTTACATTCTGTAACAAAATATAAATGGACAACTGTATTAATACTACTACTATTATACAATGTTTTTTAAATGATGCTTCTTTGCCACACAAGCAAAATGTGTCGTCCACCTGTAACTACCTATTCTTTGTAAAAAAAAAAGCGATCTCTTTACCACACAGATAGACCAACTGTTAGTTGTCTAACTCTGACTACCTATTGTTTTTTAAATGATGCTTCTTTGCCGCACAAGCAGAATGTGTCGTCCACCTGTAACTACCTATTCTTTGTAAAAAAAAACAACAAGCGATCTCTTTACCACACGGATAGACCAACTGTTAGTTGTCTAACTCTGACTACCTATTGTTTTTTAAATGATGTTACTTTGCCGCACAAGCAGAATGTGTCGTCCACCTGTAACTACCTATTCTTTTAAAAAAAAAAACAAGCGATCTCTTTACCACACAGATAGAACAACTGTTAGTTGTCTACCTCTGACTAAAAAGACACTACTTTGCCACAACTTGCACAAGTATAGAATATGTGATTTATTGATTTAAAATTTTCGTATCAATTGACCAAAAGAAAAGAAACTTGAGTGCCATTAACTGTATACACAATTAACAATATCACAAGTGTCTACTCTAGTCTAAAGCCAGTAAAAGCTAGTGCCACGCAAGATCTGGTTGGAGATTAAATAACACGCACAGATATACCTAAGTCTAAAGGAAATAACTCAGACAGCCGTACGGACGCATGCTACTAGTACACGAATATTACGTTCAGCACTGGAATGTTCCAGTGCTTTATAAACGTCAGCACTGGAAGCCCAGAGCTGAAGTTTTTACAGCACTGGTCTTCCAGTGCTGAAAAGATCCCGAGCACTGGTAAATCCAGTGCTGAACCCGTTACTTTTGTATATCAGCACTCGGTTCCAGTGCTGACGGCGTTTTCAGCACTGGGTAACCAGTGCTGAATGACCTCTGCCGCGAGTTCAGTACTGGTACCCGAGTGCTGACGGCAGTTCCGCACTGGAAAACCAGTGCTCGGAGAAGTTCAGCACTGGAAATCCAGTGCTCGCATTGGGTACAGCACTGGAATTCCAATGCTGAGGGAGCGTCAGCACTCGTACAAGGCCGTTCAGCACTGGAAAACCAGTGCTGACGTTTCTTCAGCACTGGAAAGCCAGTGCTGAGGCCGATTCGACCCATTGATTCAGCACTGGAACACCAGTGCGGAACCCGTTACTTTTGTATACTTGCATCCGTTATCTATGTGGTAACACTGTAACTTACATACAATAGATTGTACACACACACACACAGACACACGAACACACATGCCATCACATACGCTGCCCCCCTCCCCACACCCTTCATAAGACATGTGAACCGTCTTGTTTTTATCAAGAACGTTACATGTAACGTTAGTATAACGTTAGATTGAAAGTACCAGTTACCAAGACTTCTTGGCTGCCATGGTGTGATGCTGTCTGGGCGGTGAGGTGACAGATGAAACGTTATACTAACTTATAGGCCAGGACCCGGCCCTGTTAGATGTTGGATCTACTGTTCAGCAGCGTCTCCTGACCTCTGACCTTATGTAACGTTACCGTGGCCGACACACCAAGTGGAGGCAGGTTGCCGAGTTTGTTCACGGAGCGCGGAGGTACTCTCCAAGCAGAGGTTAGGCTCCGGCTGTTTTTTTTAACGTTTTTTTTTTAGTCGTTTTTATCGGGCCTTTTCTTTTTTTATTTAATCTTGCTGTGTCAAGTACTTCAAGAAAAATGAGAAAATAGAAAGCCCGATAAAAACGACTAAAAAAAACGTTAAAAAAAGCCGGAGCCTAACCTCTGCTTGGAGAGTACACGGAGGCACCTCTGCGCGATTTTAGTCACGTTTCTCTTGCACTCTCACTGACGCGTGGCCCTGTTGCGTTTCAAGTTCAGATGGAGGGGTTTGGTTTATTCGCAGCGTTGTCAATTTATCAAAAAAATGACCATTAGAAAGGCATCGAAAAGAGATTTGAAAATTCTATGCATTGTCAATTTCAGCCTCAATGTGCTTTGATCTTGAAATCAGCTGACTAACTCCAAATGATTGGTAAATAGTTTATTTATAAATGCATGAATGATATATCCATAAAGCCACACAATGTCGTTGTCCCATGTACACTGCATATTAGAGTCGTTTGAGGTTGTTTGAAGTGTTTAGGCACACCCTTGAGGTACGTTGGAGTTCGTCCGCTGTAGATTGTGCACCCGGATGTCGGGATGATGTCAAATGATTAGAAAAGCATCGGAATAGATTTGTGAGTGTTGAAAGGATGTTCAATTTTGATACTTACTTATTGATACTTGGTGCAATATAGGTAACAGATCATCAAACATACGTATAATCTTGAAACTGACATTAGCGTGAATGGTGATGGCATGATGGAGGCACTGCGGGGGCACTCTGGAGTTACTGTGGAGGCACTGCGTTATTTTTAAAACTTGTAAATACTGTGACGTTACATTGGATGCAGTAGAAGACGAACCCCATTTCATTTCAAACTGTCCCTCCTATGATCAAGAAAGAAAGTAGCGTTTTAAAGAGGCCACCAAATCCCACCCTTATCTCCCCACGTTTACATCACAAAAACCACACATTATCGAAAAGGAGGGCTCCTTCGTCCTCTACTGTCTCCGAAAAAGAAGTCAAACCCATGGCCAATAGCTTAAGTTTTTTTGTTTTGTTTATTTGAATGTACGTATCACTTAAGTTAGTCGCTTCTGTTACTACTGTATACTGTTAGTCTGTCACTTTTTTTTTACTTGCAATTAGCCATCGGGCAAGAACTTGCAATATAAAAACTCACGGTTGCGAAAATTGATATCTACTTACGATCTGTAGTTATTAGAAACTGATTACAATGTATTACAATGTATCAACTTCGTAACAGTCATCAACTACCTTTATGGCGTACTAATTCGTCGGATAACCATAGACAACAATTACAGTCAAACCTGCCCAAGACGACCACCCGGGGGACCGGACAAAAACGGTCGATTTGGACAGGTGGTCGCTGAGAAGAGTATCGACTCAAATCATGACCTATGCAAAGTATAACGGTTTCCGTTGTGTTTAATGGCAAATAGCAAGCACACTGCACGCACGCAAAGAAGCAACACGCACACTGTAAATTGTAAAGTTTCACCCCAGCTTTTATACGATACAGTATTATATTTTTACACCAACGTTTTAGACAGTAAGGGAACTTTGATGCTGTCAGTTACCATACAAGCCTTTATGCGTCGCTGTGTTCTTGATCGCCGTATCTGAAATAACTACGGTACACCTTTCGAATTCTATGCCCGGTACGTCCCAATAGCGTACTTACCCAAGGGTGAATGTACAGTACAGTTGGACAAAAGGACTCACACAGATCTTTCTTTAAAAGGTATGAGCTACACAGATCTTTCTTAGAAATTTCCTCCCATGTTACAGTAGACTGCCCCATTGACCCACCCATTGACCGCCGCAATCTTTATTCTAAACATAACATCGTAATGGCAGTCAAAATCCAACGCAAACTGGTCGATTTCGGCACAAAATCGCGCTAGTTATCATAAAAAATCGATGAAAACCTCAATTTTGAAAATGATGCGGTCGTTAAGGGGCCCAGTTTGGGCCGGTCGCGGTCGCGTTGGCCAGGTGGTCGTTGAGAAATGGTCGCTTAATGCTTACGTCAATAGGAAAAAAAATCGGACCGAGAAAAAGCGGTCGAAATGGCCAGGTGGTCGCTGAGAAGAGGTGGTCGCTCGGGCAGGTTTGACTGTAGTTTATTCATGGTGTTGCAATCAAAGGGGTGCGGCTACAAAGGCTGACGGGAAGGATCAGGCGTGCCTCAGCAAAATGGCGCCGGCCAGATTCCGGAGGATTGACATGCTGAAGAACCCCGGGGACTGTGCGTTTATTCAGCCGTGTGCCGATACATGGAAGGTGCGTATGGATAGGGGATAAAACAGTGTTTCATTTGGTATGCTATATGTACTGTGTTAAGTGCCGATCGCTCTTCTTTCACGTGTTGTATCTTGTGATTATATACAGAAAGTACATTTTTTGCCATTTTGAAAGTCCTAAATGGTTACGGTAATACATAGCTATCTTTGAGTATAACCCTTTGTCAGAACTCAATAGACTCTATTAACACAGAAAATTTGAAGTCAATCGGCCAGGCCGATCTTGAGAAAATGATTTTTGAAGTTGACATCGTGTGTAGTAGCCCCCCTCCCCACTATTCAGAAGTGTGGTAACTTCAACATGTCCCAGGGATGTGATCAACTAATGTAAACCTTACAGAGGTAGTTTGTATCATTAATAGATATATTTTTGCAGCATATGACGGAATATGAAGCAAATGTAGGCTTTTGATGAAGAAATAAAAACACTGGAAGTTGACCTTCAATTGACCTCCTGTATGACTCACACCCAGCCTCATTAAAAAAATCCCCGGAAATACAAAATCTTCTCTGATTTTGAAAAAAATAGCAATAATCAATAGTATGTATATGTCTCCAACATATATAGGAATATCAATTCAATCCATACTTTTGATGAAGAAAAATAGTCATCCAAAGTTGACCTATATTTGACCTCTTCTGTCATCAACACCCACCCACATTCATAAATTCCCCGGAAATACAAAATCTTCTCTGATTTGGAAAAAAATAGCAATAATCAATAGTACTTATATGTCTCCAACATATATTGGAATGTCAACTCAATCCATACTTTTGATCAAGAAAAATAGTCATCCAAAGTTGACCTATATTTGACCTCTTCTGTCATTGACACCCACCCACATTCATAAATTCCCCGGAAATGCAAAATCTTCTCTGATTTGGAAAAAAATAGCAATAATCAATAGTACGTATATGTCTCCAACATATTTTGGAATCTCAAGTCAATCCATACTTTTGATCAAGAAAAATACTCATCCAAAGTTGACCTATATTTGACCTCTTCTGTCATTGACACCCACCCACATTCATAAATTCCCCGGAAATACAAAATCTTCTCTGATTTGGAAAAAAATAGCAATAATCAATAGTACGTATATGTCTCCAACATATTTTGGAATCTCAAGTCAATCCATACTTTTGATGAAGAAAAATACTCATCCAAAGTTGACCTATATTTGACCTCTTGTGTTATTGCTACCCAGTCACATTCAGAAAATAGACAGAAATAGAAAAACTTGTCTGATTTCAAAAAACATTTGCAATAATCAATAGTACGTATATGTCTCCAACATATATTGGAATCTCAAGTCAATCCATGCTTTTGATGAAAAAATATAGCTTTTGGAACTTGAGGTAAATTTCAGCTGTTACATTACTGACACCTAGCTCCATTCCAAAATTCCACGGAAATATAAAATCATGTCTGATTTTTCAAAAACTAGTAAGAATCAATAGTACATATATCTTTCCAGTATATCTAGGAACATGAAGTAAATCCATGCTTTTGATTCAAGCAATATACTCATTGCAAGTTGGGCCAAATTTTGCTTGTATTCTTGTTTACAGTGAGCCCTTTCAGAAATGCCCTGGACTCAGGAAAACATGTCTCATTTTTTTTTAATCAAGAAATAGTCAATATTACTTGTATGTCTATAACTTATGAGGGAATATCAATTCAAGCCTCGCTTCTGACTAAGAAATATAGACTTTGAAAGTACATGTTAACATGCTGGCTATATTAATTTGAATGTGGTTTAACTTCTCAGTATTCCATGGCTAAGTGATATGCTACTTGATTGCCTCAAGCTATAGTAATCATTGGATTTAGAATTCCTTTTTCTTCATTATATATGGGGTGATTGAGGAGATACATGCTTTTGGTAAAGAAATATAGACTTAAGTTAATTAGTGGTCAAACAACATACATATTGAAGTCATCCTGAAAGGAAACAATATCTATACTAGTGGGTCATTAGTACTTGTATCTTCACTATATATATATTAGTCTACAGAGAGACACTTACTAAGATGAATATCAAGTCAATTTACTTTTTGGATGAAGATATATAGACTCTGATTCTTACTCTGATAGTAAATGGAACTTAAGCATATTTGTTGTGTGCTGCATATATCACTTGAGTGCATAAGTAGCTTTGCTTACAAACTGATTTTTTGGCTATAAGGATAAAGTAACAAAATATTGTAAAGCACTGAATTTAATACATTGCAGATTTCTGATTTTATAACAGCTGTCTGTATAGAAATATAATGTTGTGAACACTGCAAGGCATACCCTGCCCCCCTTCCCCTCACACATAGATTATGTATCTGGCTATTCAAGTGGTGTATGGTGACTCACACCATATCAAAGTACAGTGTCTATTAGTAGAATTGAAGAGTATGATAGTTCAATAAGTCTTTATAAACTTTCCACTGTGAAATATTTTCTTTTTTGCAGATGGTGTCTGCTCAGCGGTGGAAGCAAGTTGAACAATGAAGACTTTTAGTTCTGACATGATGATGTACCTTCTTAACAAAGGAGTTGAATGCAAACATAGGCATATTTATAATTTATTCGTAATTTGAGAATATCATGGTATTTTATCCAGAGTTTTAGATTTTCAATGCAATGATTTGTAAAGTTGTTTCATATACAGTGTACATGTCCTTATTGTATATTGTAAATGGGTAATGTTCGCAGTGTTTTTGTGTTTTTTTGCAGTAATGAAGTACGTGTAACTGCAGGCTTGAAGTGATTGCAAATATTTGGCCTTTAACAGAAAAACCCTGCATGGCAGTTTCAACCGTGAACTTAAAACTACTGCCAACACTCCATTTTCTCCCTTTTACAGAAGTACATGTTTTAAAATAGTCCATTTTTAAGTTTTATAATTGTTGATTTCAGAACTAACTCTAAGATGGTACATATTTATTATCAATGCTATTTATTTATTCTTATATATAGTACAATGAAGCACTACTTTGCCAGTGTTTTGAAAGTTATCAAATTGAAAGTCATTGATATTTTGTGTTTGTTGGTTTTAACATTTGCAATGATGTATTGAAACAGTATTGCTATCTTTGGCATTAGGAATTCTATTCATGAGCATTTCCTGTAATAGAATGTTGTTTCATTGAGTAAAACAATGCTGGGTTATGTATGAAATATAGACCAACTTTACACAGTGTAATGTAACATTGATAGAATGTATGAAATCATATATTTTCCACATATCTGTTGGTACTTTGCTATCATAGTGCTTGTGTGAACTTGTAACAGCTACATGTATGTCCAATAAGAAATAACCAGCTTGAGGCAATTTTTTCATGTGTTTATCTTATTGCAGATTAAAAAGTGAACCAAAACAAAAGTCTGTATCTGATGTGTATCTTGTTTTGCACTGATTATGGTGATGCAACAGTAATAGAAATGCTTTGAAGATACTTGTAAATGTTGATACCAAATTTGTCCAGCTTAGAAACAAACCTTAGCCAAATCTTAACCCTAGCCTTAGTAGTAATAAAGGAATCCAATAAGGAACATTTGGCCTGTATTTCCGTTTGACTTCTATTTTTGTACATGAATTGATGTTGAAAAATTGTAGCCATGTCTTTTTTAGCACAGTACAGAAAATCCAAGATGTTTTGATAATTTCTTGGAAATAACAATTTCAATTGATGAGAAATATACATCAGCATCTTGCTGCCTGGTGCAGCATACTGTATTGTTTTGTTACAATTCAAATAAAGTTAAAGAGATATACTTTCACCAGATGTTTACAAATACAAACAACATTTATTCTCACAAATTCTGAAAAATTGACTTTTCTTCTTCTCCTTTGTATGGCAAAGCCCCTTGAAGTAAGAGCTATGCCATCTGTTACTAACATGGTATTTTATTTCGTTGAAATTTCATGTTTTTAGATTTTTTCCATAGCATAAAAGCTTCCCAACATATTGGCATCGTTTAAAGTTAGCCTGACTTCGCCTATATAGCGATCCTGCAGCCGGAAGATCGGTAGATCTATTTGGATATCATGTATATCGCTAATACCCCCTTCACATTATATACGATCTTCGGACGTTCTTCGCGATCGCAGGAAGGTCGGCTGATTTTAAGATCTTAAGATGGTCTTGCGTATTTTTCGCCTCAAAACTGTCCCCCTCACATATACGCGAGGCTCGTGAGATCGACGGTGAATAAATCTATGATAATAAACCTCCCATGACCTCTTGCACGCGGACAAGGTAACACAAAACGTTCCTCAAAAAAGGCAAGAGATCAATAAATGTTGCTTATTTTGTTGTCGTAATTTTTTTAACCAATGAATGGAATGCGCGGGCATGATAGAAATGACGCAAGAAAAGAAAGTGTGTCACAAAGCCAGCCTACATACTGCCACAGCGGCCACAATGTTAGAATTACCCTCACATTCCCAGAAATTCAATATTTGTAAACAAACGGAAGTCGGGCGAACGTCGCCCGAACGTTGCCCAACTGACGGGCGTTCGCCATCCGATTTGCGCTCGATGATTAATAACTATGTCTTTGCTCGCCTATCGGTCTTCACTCGTTGGATTGACGCAAGACTATTGACCGATACCCTTGCAAGGTACGCACGATTTGTACGCACAATTTGCGACTCGGTAACGAGCTGTGCGATTTTGGAGATTTCCTTCGACTAGTCGCATATGTTAAGAACATGTTTCGCTGCACCGCGACCGTCGTAAGACTCCTGAAAACTGCCGGCGATCCGTAAAAATCGCAAGATGATCGTGAGAACACCGGACGTCCTACTCACGAAAATGTCATTCAGAGTTCGTAAACTAGTCTTCCGATCGCCTATTGTGAAGGGGGTATAAGGAAAGGGCTCCCCGATTTAAATATACCGCGCGTACCACTTCCGGGTATCCGTCATCCTTAGCGAAAACCATGAGGCGAGCCTCGTTTTGGTGAGCCGGTCCGTCGCCGTAGCAGATTTCCGTTTCGTAAACCGTCGTTGCCTTCGAGAAGCGTCGTTGCCAAATTTTAGAACCCTCGTTGCCTTTTAAACCGACGATGCCATTTCCGAGCGACCGATCGTGAATTCCGAGTGCTCGCGGCATGTTCGTGAAATTTTCGTTAATTCTCGGAACTCTTAGTATTGTGGGTAATTGCACCCCTCGAAGCATGTGACTCTGGCGCTGGTTCTCTATCATCGCTCAAACCTTTTCTTATTCTACTTTTCTCGCAACTTGTGGAAGAACAGAAATGTGTTGTGCTGTTACGTACTGTAAGGGAGGCTGGAATAAGCAGGTCTTGACTTTGAGTTGTACAGGATACTGTTCTTTATTCAAAACAGATGTTAGTTGGAGTGGCTGGGTTAGTGCATTATATTTATATATGGGATATCGGTATGCTGACAATACAACAGTATGCATAAGAAATATTAGAAGTATCACTAGTTGATGACCCCTATTCAATATCATTATCATCATTGTACTTTCATACATGTATTTTTGCAATTAGCCTTCGGGCATGAGTTTGCAATAAATATATTATATTATCATGTTATTAAAGATGTGCTTTATTTCTAAGCGCTTGTATCAAAGTTATTACTTCTTATGTCTACACGAAGGGTGAATTAGTGTAAGAAGGGGCAAAGTGTCCACAAATTTATTTCTTTTGTTACCAGACTTCATCTGTATGTAAATCCGACATTTGAATCAGGTCGCGATCGCACATGTGCATCAATGTAATGCCATGCATGTGAGAAGTGTCAAATACATACATACATTATCGACCTGACCGTAAGAGCCTAGTACATTTACAAGTACAACAGCTATTGTCTGCTATATGCTCTAGCGTCTACTGAAAAAAAGGTGTTGGTGACGTTGTGATTCAGTTTGTCAGACTCTGACTTACTGACTCCCAACTCCACTAACACCGTACGTGAATGACAATGCCTGCCGCTTGTTTGTGTTACCAGCCCCTCCTTCAATAATGGACTGTTCCAAAAAATGTGGTGAGGGTGGAAGAGGTACAAATCAGGTTCTATCCCTAACCTTAGATGCAACCCAGAAATATCTTAAAAGTTCCTTCCAAAGTGCCCAAACCCTTCCTTGATCCAGTCCAGAATTGGTCAGTAACCTTTACCAATTTCCAATCCGGTGACTTCAGTCCACCCCCCTCTACTGTTAGTGTTAGAGTCGGAGAAAAATCCTACATAACCAATGACTCCAGTCTATCTACATGGCACTCTGGCCAAATTTACTCACAAAATGGTGTACGTATATCGTCATGTGACGCTTCGGTACACCTCAGCAAAGTAGAAGACAGAGTTACAGTCCGACTGAGAAGGTCTTTACTGATCTTCTTCCCACAGTGGAGCAAGATCTGGCCCTCATGAATTATAGAAACTTCCCGAGAAGCTACGGAAACTTCACGAACATGCCGCGAGCACTCGGAATTCAAGATCGGTCGCTCGGAAATGGCATCGTCGGTTAAAAAGGCAACGAGGGTTCTAAAATTTGGCAACGACGCTTCTCGAAGGCAACGTCGGTTTACGAAACGGAAATCTGCGTCGCCGTACCCCTTTGTTTGGTACCATGGTTTATTGTACAACTATTCACACTGCACGATCATTGGTCAACCGAAATCATGTGATCAAATAATACCATATAAGGCGGCGTGCATAATCCCTTCTGCCATTCTCCCGGAGACATCCGCAGCAAGAAGACACAAGCAGGGTCGTGTTGGCAGCAGTGCAGAGAAACCCTACGCCACGTGTACTGATGAAGCAGAGTTTAGCACAGTTTCCACCTGAAAGGTTTGGGGTGTCGCAGTGGTAACACTTTGTGCAGGGAATTGTCTTTTTCGCATTTTGCTGTCAATTTGTTCCACGTTTGAGTTGTCGGCGAGAATGGGGCGCACCTGGGGCTGATTTGCATTTCTGAGGTAGTGTGCTGTCTAGATTTGGGTCTCCGGGTGGGTTTATCACGTATTCAGTTTGGTAGCTGGGTGGACAATTCAAGTCGAGCTTCCCGTGCGTCCACGACGTTGCCCGATCTAGCTTCGCGTGGCGGAAGCTTGCTTGGGTTGGGGGTAGCGCTGCATTTGAGCGGAATGCAGCAAAGTCTAACGTGTGGTGTTCTTATGTCGTTATCAAACTGTAGATCTTCACAGAAGTCGACAATCATTTCATAGAGGAGAGGACAACGACGACAACATGAGAACAACGACGACAACCCAAGCAGGCAGACGGACATGGGAATCATGGCAACGACAGCTACCACAATAACTCACAGCCAGAGTCAGCGATTTTGTCGCCAGAGTTACCATCCTACAGGAGCAGAGAGCGCCGCCATAAAATTTGCATGTGGATGGGACGTCGGTAGATTGTGCACACGTGGCGCGCGTATGCACCTGGTTGACTCAGTGTCTGTTAATACTGCTCGAAGAAACCAGCTCGTGACGTCGGCTGCTTTGCTGTTGGTCCCCTTACGCCGGGCGTTCTCTGACTACAGCAGTTTGCAGCGAGCACACTGGGTGTGCTGAGATTGGATATCTTGCGTCTGGGACGTAAGTTATGCTGCTGCTTAGGCCTTAGCTTTGACTATGGCAGTTTGCAGCGAGCACACTGGGTGTGCTGAGATTGGATATCTTGCGTCTGGGACGTAAGTTATGTTGCTGCTTAGGCTTTAGCTTTGACTATGGCAGTTTGCAGCGAGCACACTGGGTGTGCTGAGATTGGATATCTTACGTCTGGGACGTAAGTTATGTTGCTGCTTAGGCCTTAGCTTTGACTATGGCAGTTTGCAGCGAGCACACTGGGTGTGCTGAGATTGGATATATTGCGTCTGGGACGCTATATCAGTTTTATCACACCGGGTGTGCAGAGGTTGGATAATCTCACGTCACACAAGATATGTGATACGCAATGAACGTGAGACAAGAGTTTCACAGGCGTTACGTGCAGGAGGCAAGTCATCCACAATAGGCTTACGTGAATGAAAGTGTCGGCGACCGTGCCGGCATTCATATGATGGATATAAGGGCTACGTGAATGAAATAGACGTATTTAGTGTGTTAGGTGAGCAATTTGGCAATGGCAGGATTGATACAATTGGTATCGAGGTGTATACCCAGGGGTATCAGTTGATAGACTTGGGCAGGCGCCACGATGCAGTCATGGTAATTAAGATATGAGTTCCCCGGTGACCACATTGGAGGTTAATTAAATTAACCAATGACATCGTCGTGTGCTGTACGAGCATGTGTTGTGATCCAACATGGCGCCGATGACTTCACAGAGGGAGTGAGGTCTGTATATATGCATATTTTATTGTTACGTAGGAGGTCACAACCTCAGGAGTTCAGAGGTCATTAAATCTTTGCTGACGACATCGCCTTTATAGAGAATAGTGAAGAGGAGCTACAACAAGTAACGAGACAATAGACGTCAGTCAGGGAGAGTCGGATTGAAAATCAATGCAAGGGAATTTGAGATCATGAGCATCAGTACGGCCGCTCCACCAAACTTCAAATTTGATGACTCGACACTCAAGGTGCACGTGACTTGGGAAGCACGATCACGTAAAAGGGACACAGTGTCTCGTGACACTCGTTCACTCGGCTCTGTGAGGACTTAACGTAGGGAAAAAGTCCTCATCGGTTGCATTGCAGAGTGCACGTATTGAAGAGTGATCTGGGATTGTTGAATGTGCCTATGTTTAATTGCATGGTGAGCAAGGTATATTAGATATGGGTCTTGGGACAAATGTTGGAAACTAGGTTGCCCATAATAAACCTCTCACCATTCACCGCATAAGGGGACTTCGAAAGGCCAATGATAGTCCACAGGCCTACACTGTGATCGCCGTACAAGTTTACACTATGGTATTCCAGAGAAACTAACATGTGTGATAAAGGAATTCGCAATGGGAGGGAGTGTGCTGTAAGACTACATATTGGAGAACTCTCAGAATGGTTTAGTGTCTTAACGTGTCATGTATTAGGTAAGAACGTATCTTGTCACTACTCCTCGGTGGATCTGTAATAGACGGGGTTATGAGATTAGAGAATACCATGGTTCAGACGTGAGCAGTTCGAGGATTTGGACCTGTTATGGTTACTGTTATCTTGTCATTTAATTGGGTAGGCCGACTACTCTCTCTTGGCAGCCAGGGATTGATGTGCGAGAAGCTTACAATAGGCCGGGCTCAATCGCAAGGGTTGGAGCGAGCTGCCATTTGGCGCCACTAAAGGACCTCAATACGACAGTAATTGCCCCAGGTGTGGCAACTGTAGTTTTGAACCACTCACAGCGCACGTGTG
>NC_049995.1:1581634-1611839 GCF_000003815.2 Branchiostoma floridae | reverse complement strand
TGCATGGCGAAGATAAGAAACCTCGAATAAACACAGCCCGTTTGTCACTTTTCCTCTCTTGGCATGTCGATGTCAAAGAAAAATCATTATGAAAGAGCATCACAAAATAACCATGTGCGTGCATGATCTGAGGTCTGATTGCTTGAGGCTTTATTTCTCATCATTGAACAGTCCATATCTCAGCTTAAGTACTAAAGTTTAGTGAACTTTCCAACACAAGTAGCTAGAAACGCCGACATTTGCATGTGAGCAAATACAGCATATTTCAATCCATCTCCATTCCAATGCAATGTACTGTTTCATATAAACCTTGTGCAGAAATTGACGTATCCCAAAACATCATCCCACTCCAAATTGGATTTTTTTTAAATCCCCACAATACAAAAATGGCTTCTTCTAGAACACCCCTATCTAAAATTATGCAATTGGACCGGTCTTTGTGACCCATTTTCCATTTCTCATGCTAAAGCTACCCCTACACCAAGTTCAAGATCAGTTTACTCATGACACAGGAAACAAAAAAATAAATTTTTGGTCAAGAATGAAAAAAGAATACTAAATCTAAACATTTTCAAGTGATGTACACCCTGACAGTCCTATGGGACATACTGTGCGCACCCTCATACAAAATTTCAGGTCATTTGGTTTTAACACAAAGGCGTACAAGCCAGACTATACATTTTTAGTATAGCGGCCAAAAATTCAACAATTCTAAGCAATGTATGCCTGAATTGAAAATGTGTGCCGTGCATTGAAAAGTACTATGGGCACATGACCTACACACCTTCATACCACTTTCAGCTCATTTGGTTTTAATACAAGACATAGGAGCCAAAAATACATTTGTTGTCAAAAATTCCCCAATAACTCAATTTTGAAGTGATGTATGAAAAAAGTGTTGATGGAGTCCTGTAGGCATATGCCAAATTCACCTCTGTACCAAATTTCACTGAATTAAGTTTTAATACAAGGGCATAAGAGCCAAAATATAAATTTGCAGTCAAAATGGCCAAAAATAATTCAAATTTGAGGTGATGTATGCAAAAAGTATTGATGGGTCCTGTGGGCATATGCCCAATGCGCTTCTGTACCAAATTTCAGGTCATTAGGTATATACTAGGGCACAAAAAATATATTTTTGGTCTAAAAATGACCAAAAAAACTAAAAGTAATATCAAAGCCCACCATCAAAAGATCATGGGGATATCTGCTAACTCTACCTCCATGCCAAATAAATGACAAATTGATTAAGTTGAAACCATTTGAAGATTTGGCAGGAGAACAAAAATTAAGAAGAAGAAACAAGACAAAGGACAATATATTTCAATTCATATGGATTGAAATATGAAAAGAATGTAACAAAGTTTAATGTTAAACAGGCAGACATATTCTTCACAGAAAACTTGCAAGGACAATCCAATATACTAGCTGTATAAAATTCTCTGCCAAACCTCTGCTTTAACATGGTAAGAGTAATGTGTAAAAGGCTCTGGGAGTACATACATGTACATGTAGTATTTTTGTTACAAGATGCAACTAACAATATTCAAATTTTCCTTTAATTTTGTAGCATATTACAAAAATGTATGAAAATGCAAAGTTATCTGAGCTGTACAAGACTATTTCTAGACATGAAGTATACAAAGGCGTTCATTTCAATTTGTACTAATATCTATAATCATATGATCATTATTATGTACATGACATTGGCTTTGCAGATACAAAATTAGTAGTTGCTAGCAATTTGTATACAGCATATCTTTGACAGGATTGGTGGGATTCTTCATAACTTTGTACCAGCAACTGTCTTAAAAAACTCCAGCTTCAAAAGTACAAAAAGAACGTACTGAATGCAGTATTCATTTACACCGTGCAATTTCACATAGTAGAATCACCAGCTAATTTTTTTCAAAGAAGTAATGATGGTGTCACCATGATTACTTCTTTGAAAAAAATTAGCTGGACATAAATTTGATTTCTTTACGTCACGCTTACACATCACAATCAAGTTTTCATACAATTCTGTCTGAAGCATATGTATTTAAAGTAAACAAAGTGTCCTATTTGAAAGATCAATACAATAAAGGACCATGATATCTGATTGGTGCCCAGTGCCATGGTGCAGAGTGGAGTCCTGTGTTGCCTTGTCCATTCACAAACTAAATAAATAAATAAAATAAACTTAGGGAGAAACCTGAAGTCCTCCTGGGACAGGCCACCACATTCAGGCATCTAGCAGCTTTAATATATTTCAAATACATGTAATCACCACAAAATAACCTTATAACCCAGATAAACAATGATCTAAGAATAAAAATCTTATAATAGAATGACACATAGACATTCAATTTGATATTCCAAAATGCATGATTTTTTTCCACTGTCCACTGAAACACATACCGTTGAAGGAACCTACTATATATATATGGCTCCCTTTAATTTATCAATGTAACCTTGAAACATGAAGAAGTGTAGAATGGGAATCACCATGAATACAGAATAGAAAAATTCAACAAGACACAATATATAATGTAAATCTGTAGGAATTTCTGGACATATACATCATGACTTCACTTTTAATTAGCCTTTCTCTGAAATATACAATGAATATAATATTACACCACCTCCCCTATCTGTTCCAATCATACTGGGCAGTTGTCTCCCTCATTAATTTTGTTGACCACCAGTACTTGTTACACCAGAACTTGTTGCACACTAGTATTTGTTGCACACATACACATACTTGTTGCACACCTGGTACTTGTCACTACTTTCAACAAATGAATGATGTTTTCAAGCTGACAATGTCTATCAGTGTCTGAACTTGCATAATTACTGAATCTGTGGCCATACTTTCTCCTGTTGTGAGTTGTCATCCTGGTTGCTGTGGGATGATTCCATATTGCACAAAAATATCAAATAGCTCAGCAGCATGAGGGACAGGTACTGTATATGTGTAGAGCTAAGGCTGTATATACAGCATACTAGATGTTTCTGCTATACTCTGTTGAATCTTGTAACTGTTCATTTTTAATTCTCAACATGTCTATTTGACTGACTGGCAATAGTAAACAGAACAAGTCTTGAATCATGGTGGCCCAGACAGATTTTCATTACCTACAAATACATGCCATTTCATTACCAACAAAATCCATCTCATCTCCTATGCACTGTCAACCAGTTTGTCTCCTACACAAAACCTTTAACATACAAAACCATTTTGAAAATTACATACTATTAGGAAAATAATGGGAAAAAATGATGGAAAAATCAAAGGGACCAACAAAAAGTGACCGCAATGACCAAGTGGTCGCTTTGCAAAAGTGGTCGCAAATACAGGTTTGACTGTAGTTATGCAGCAGGTTTTTTTTTATGGACAACTATCATGAAGAACCACATAACTTGCAATGTGTATCAGGTCAATATTTTTACTATGTAAACCCTGCCCTGTACCTGTACCTACCTATCATCGTATCTGAGGGTTGGGACCATGGTTGTGTCTAGTATCGGATTCAGTATTCACATTAAAATGACCTTGATTGAATTCTCAGTTTCCACAAGTATAAAATGAGTTACAAGTTAAAAGACTTGACAATAACCATTACACCGCAGTACCAGAGAAAGTCCCCAGAACCAGAATATTTTTTTGATCTTATCATAAATAAAGTGACCATCATCAAACATAAACTATGCAAATCAGGGCTTCATCATTGCTATTTTTGGCACTTTCGGGTGTGCCCCCTATGTGGTCCATCATCAGACACCCTGTGGCCACCTGGCTATATTTGGATTTTTTTTTAACTTAGAGTTTAAGGTTTCAGGATTGGCTAGATTGACATTTTGACCTTCCTTTGTTTTCTCATTAATGAATTAAGAAAGAATGGAGCCCTAACGAATTTTGATAGATGGGCATAGAAGAATTTTAAATCTGATTTTTTGGGCCATACAGATGATGTCATCAAGTTTTATTACCCCTGATATTAATTTTTTCTATGAGAAAATACAGCACTTTGGTACATACCACTGCAATAAAACTATATTTTTCATGTGCATGATGATGAAAGCTACAAACTCACGAGTATGTAGCTTTCATCATCATGCACATGAAAAATATAGTTTCATTGCAGTGTGTGCTGTATTTTCTCCTAGAAAAAATGATATCAGGGGCAATAAAACCTGATGATGTCATCCATATGGCCCCCAAAAATCAGATTTAGAATTCTTTTACGTCCATCTATCAAACTTCGTTAGGGTTCCATTCTTTCTTGATTCATTAATGAGAAAACAATGGAAGATTAAAATGCCAATTTAGCCAATCCTGAAACCTTAAGTCAACCCAGGACCCAGCAACAGTCGCAGTGAGGTACCCCTGAAAGCACCGTGAGGTACTAGGCTATCCACTGGGACAAATTTGCGGCTTTGAAGCCCTCCTGGGGTTATATCCCTGACGGTCACCAGCACAATTCTGACCCAAACATAGGGAAGACCAACTTTTGACCATACAGCACTTTTCTCACAGCTACATGTAATTCACATGTACGGGGTAGTCCTCAGACCATACTTCTGAGCTAGGTGGAAGTTGGGCTAACAGTGGAAGGATGTTGAACTGTGTGGAAGTGTGTCTTTGGGAAATGTTTATAACAAAGTCCTTCTATACATGTATTTTTCATGTACTTGTCAAAGAATTACAAAGTGTAAATTTTTTTCATGTTTTGATTTCCATTAAACTGGAACAGTTACATGATGTTATCTCTAGTTTTGTTCCCACATCTTTGGCATTGTCACCATTGCCCCATGCAAGATACAAAATATTGTACTACCAGACGTCTTCCAAGAATTATGAAAAAATATCATAGGTCATGTTGTATAAAGGAAGGAGAAAATAACTCAACTTTTGAAAATAGCCAAGGATATCAATGCCTCAGTTTGCGCATGTAAAAACATATTGTCACTACAAATTCTGACATGTTTTGGACTTCTCTCAGATGATACTTAATCTGACAGACGCTTGCTATTTCAGTATGTAAAACTACAATGGGATACTGCAAGAGGAAGCATGAAGTAGAACACAGACTCTTCCTGTACTCATCCACACTTCCAGTAGAAAAAGGAGGAGCGCAGCCACTGCTTCATACAGCTGTCCTGCCTGCCTCTGCCTACATCTGGGACACACAGGGCACAGAAGAGAGAGAAGAGAAACTTAAAGAATTATATGTCAAGGCAGAGATGTTGAGACAATAAGATTCAAGACGAGCAACAAAGTCATCTACTGCTGCCATGAACAGCATCAATATTGCATCTCCTGTTCCATCAGCTTGAAGCTGTGCTTGCACTACTGTATTCCACTCCACAGCTCGGAGGGAGCTGACCAGTGGAGGCCCTGCAGTCTAACATACAGGATACAATCAAGTCTGATTTTTTGTATTGAAAATTATTGTTAACTGTTATTGTTCTAAATACATCATCAGCATTGATTCATAACTTCTTGAATAATGCTGTTTCTTTAGAAGCACACACAAACACATGTTCATGTATCATACATGTTCGTGAAGAATACATATATCGTTTATAATGTAATACATGTATGTGTGTGTGCATGTGTATGTATATATACCTACACACACATGCATTTTGCAAACACACACAATATACATCCATACAATACATTATACAAGCACACATAATCATATACACAGATACATTAGTGTCACACACACATGCGTCAAATACACACATACATAACACACATACACATACATTATATTTAGACACACTTACATGTTCACTGAATATACATAAACATTATATGCACACGCGGATACTTTACACACACAGACACACAGTGACACACATACATTTGTACGTACATAGTCTACACAAACATGCATAATGATTATATATTGTATATACATGCACGGCACGCATGCACGTGCGCACACACACGATACAGACACAATATATAACGTTACATCGTATATGCACAAACACTGACATACACAAGCAAAAACAGTAGAATTTGCAAACGATTCTCTCCTCCACTTGAGGTAATAAAGATGAATGATGACACAGACACAGATTCACACCAAACCACAATCATGATGGGTACAATGGAAATGTAGAGTCAACAGTCATGATATTGTCATACATATAATTATGTACTATGTGTGTTTGATTAAATGATAGTCATCCAACACCTCTCCCAAACTGCCAGGGAAGCCAATTACCAGATTAAAGGTAACAGTCAATGAGAGATACCTTAATAATTGGTAGATGTTAAATAAATGTAGAATATGTACTTATAATTGTTAGTCCCAGGATAGTCTGTTCTGATGTGTACATGATTATATCAAAGTGGCTGTTTACACCTACATTGCATAAAGTAGCAGTTTTCTAATAATGAATCGGATGTAGTTTACAATGTATGAATTGGGACATACATGTCCATATACTTATAACTCTGTTTGAGACAGGCTGCATTATTATGCTGACCTGCACTTTATTCTATTCCTTCAGGACCTCACCTCTGTAGACTGTCTGTAAAATGGTGTGACTCAACTATGTAATTACTCTTGCAGAAAAAAGAAATATGTAATTTTTATAGCAATGTGTGTAACTGATAATTTAAATGCACATGTAAATGCTACCCCGGTCACTTCAGGCATACAATAAAGTGTCTAAAATATCCTTCTAAAGCCATTGTGTAGCAGTCTTTTGCTAGATTTTGCAACCAAAAGTTAATTTTTGCATATTGTAGCTACCAGTTTCATCACTTAAAGTTCAAGTCGTAAAGTTTCCTTTAAACATCTTTAAAATTTTGAAAAGAAGGTCCTTGTGATTGACATCTACATGTACCTTTAGACTTTTAAAATGGTTACTTTGGACATTTCAGCAAGGAGTGAATATGATAAATGAAAAGCAAACCGGAATGAGTTTAAAACTGAAATATCTTTGCATCCAGCAACTTGCATAACAGAATACACTTCCAAACCCCACACTAACGGCAAAGTTCACTTCACCAAAGTCACAAAATAGTGGCAATGCAGTAAATATATCAAGTTTTTGATGTTTAAGTTAATTTTTTCATAAGTTACTGCTCCTTCAGTTATACAATCTTGATATTAACCAATGATCTTATTAATCAGAATTAATGTGACCCATACAATAATTGGAACAAACTTGTCCCTGCATACTAGTAGTGATATATATAATGATGAAATCAAATGCTTATTACATACAAAATATATGCAAATTATGTATGTATTGTATGTATTGTAGAGGAATGCAGAAAAAGCTGTTACCAGGTAGATGTAAAATGTGGCATACAAAGATAACAATGATTAACAAAATAATGCATAAAAACAAAGCAAACATGTAGCCACAAAAATAGAGAATATTGAACAGGAAAACTATTGGCATTTGTTAAAAATGCGGTAAACAGGGAACATTAGTGTACATGTGACCAACAGAAACATAAGTCTGCTTCAATACCATTATAATGATGGATGATACATGAAACATCATTGTTAAGTATGAGACTTCTAGACGAACACATAAGATAATGAACTAAATGTTTTTCTTAGGAAGTGAACTGAAGGCAACTTCCATGAAACTTGAAGCCTACTTCAAATATGGACAGTCATTATGGTGGTTCTTCATTCCATTTCTGCTGGATTGATATTAGTATATAATGAATAGCTATTACAACATGTATGATTGAACAGATAACAACATCAAACTGTTTCATCTATATAAGACAAATCCAAAATACATTCGTATACAACATGTAATGATGACTTAACTTGAGACATAGGTGCTCAAACTCACAGTGCACCATCACTAGTTAGGGCTGCCACAACCAGTAAGATATTTTTGAAACTGTATCTTTCAATTTTTCAAAGCCAGGCAGGATACCCTAGCTAGGGATACAATATGGCCTCCACTGGTTAGAAAATAAGAATTGTACAATATTTTGTAGCATTCTTCTCGCAGCAAACCTGCGATTGAATGAGTGTATACTTCTGGAGGGTTGTATCTCATCCAGTCAACACAATTCTGCACAGTTTTCAATATCTTCCTGTTCAAATTCCTTTTTCATAAACATGTCTCAGGTTAGTTTTCTACTTAAGACTCAAAAACATGTCCTTGTACAAGAACAAGGATGGTGTGTATAAGAACAAGGATGGTGTGTACAAGAGCAAGGATGGGTGTGAACAAGAACAAGGATGGTGTGTACAACTACAAGAACATGGATGGGTGTGCACAAGAACAAGCATGGTGTGCGCAAGAATAAGTACGGGTGTGTACACGAACAAGGATGGTGCGTACAAGAACAAGGGTGGTGTGTACAAGAACAAGCATGGTGTGTACAAGAACACGGATGGGTGTGCACAAGAAAAAGGATGGTGCGTACAAGAACAAGGATGGTGTGTACAAGAACATGGATGGGTGTGCACAAGAACAAGCATGGTGTGCACAAGAATAAATATGGGTGTGTACAAAAACAAGGATGGTGTGTACAAGAACACGGGTGGTGTGTACAAGAACAAGCATGGTGTGTACAAGAACACGAATGGGTGTGCACAAGACCAAGGATGGTGTGTACAAGAACAAGGATGGTGTGTACAAGAACAAGGATGGGTGTGTAGACCAAGGATGGTGTGTACAAGAACAAGGATGGTGTGTACAAGAACAAGGATGGGTGTGTACAAGAACAAGGATGTGTGTGTGTGTGTGTGTGTGTGTGTGTGCACAAATGCATAATGTAAGGTGTAAGGTATTAGAAGGGCTGTCAGTTTATTTGTTGTTTGACATGAAGTATTCAGCCCTTGACTGACCAGACCCATCAGTCTGTGTTGAGCTTGCGGAAGGAGCCCACCATACCAGCCATAGTGGCATCTCCCACTGAACTCTTACCTAGTTCTCCCAGCTTCAACATGCCAAACTTGTTGCTCTCCACCATGGCATCTTCAAAGCTGTGTAACTTCTCCTTCCATTCCTTGCCCATTTCCTCCAGTGGTCCTCCCTCTCCTCCCAGCTCTGTAGGCAGGACCTCGGTGCCTGTCAGCTCATGTAGGCTCTCATACACATTACCATGCATCTTTATCTGCAACACAAACATCATCTATGGTTAGGGCTGGGTATCGGTACAGCGTACCGGTACAAAACCGGTTTTTCTTATTGGACCGGTCCAGAAAAACTGGACCTGAAAAAAATCGGTGGACCGGATGTTGGATCGATTAGAAAATTAACAGATTATTTTATCAGGCATTCACACGTTTTGGCGCTTGCAGGTGGAAGAAAATAATAAGAGTGAAGTAGAGTAGAGTAGTAATTTCTACCAAGTTTTACAGCCAATCATACAGGTGCAGTTAGCGTTGTAGGGTTTTAAAACGCCAGTGTAAGTCTAATACTCCACCAAACAGATTTCTGCATCAGGTCCTGATCCTTTGGACCTGAACCGGACCTGGACCTGAATTTTCTGTACTGGTACCCATCCCTATCTATGGTACAACATGATGTTTAAGAGTCTGCTGCATGGCTGTAGAACTAATGGCATGATAATGGCCTCTCATCATGGGTACCTGACACAGATGACATATGACTGGTTCTACTTTACGTCATGTGCCTGTCCTACAACATTCACTAAGTCTTGAATCTGACAGGTTACTACACAGTGTTTGCAGGAAATGATGTAAATGCACATCGTCTGAAGTGTGGTAAGGGTAATAGATTTTTCCTCTTCTTTCACGCCTTCTTTGACAGAAAGTACAGAGTCCTGTATCCTGTACAGAGTCCTTTACCTCCATTGAGGATGGCTGCTTTATCTTTTTTATTCCTTAAATAAGTTATTTGCTGGGCAAAACTAGGTTTGGTGGAACTAAGTACAATGGAACTACACAGATCATCATAGAAAACTCCAGACTCACCCTTTGCTTCAATTTCTCCTTCATGAAGGGACGAATGACAGCAAAGACAGTATCCAGAAAAGCTGACTCGTTCACAAAGTGCATGCCCTTAATTCTAGCTGGGAAGGCCTCCTGTGATGGTACCATACATCAAATACACATTAAAGGTGACATGATTATAGTCAGAGCAGAGAAACTTACCATCAAAGTATGTACCATCAGAATGATTGTAGCAGTGGGAATGATTTGCTCAAAATAGTCTTTTCTAAATTCTGTTCAGTTTGTTATAAGGAGTGGCCAGAGAATTTCAAAGAAACCACCTGTGCTGATTGTACATTTTAGAATCACTGCTGTGAGAAATGTTACTTTAGTACTACCACTAGTACTTCTTTCTTGAATATAAAGAATATGATGTATGATCATATTATCAATTTTATTATCATGTCAGACATTGTCTGTTTTTAAGGATCAATATCTTTTAATATGTTCCTTTTTTAAATCATGAACATGAAAATCAGAACATTATCCAATGTTAGTCATGCTGAGGGTCCTATATATTCTCTGTGTCCCTTGATGGCAAGCATCTTCCAAGTTGTTTAACAAGACCTCAAATCAAAAGTACCAAATTCTTTGATCATAAACCAGGTGCATATCATTTTGTTATCTTAAACAAGTGTTTCCATTGTGCAGACTGACCTGAATAATGTTGGTCATTGTGCTGGCGTACCTCGGGCCAATGTGGTAGGCGTGGTTTGCTGTAATGCCGGAGACTTCCATGATGACCATCAAACCATTGACTTGTGTCTCTTCATCCTATGGAATCACAGGGAACATGTCCACAAAATTACATGTGGACATGAAACACATGACATTGCAGCACAGAGTACAGAGAACACAAGTTAAGATCTGTACGATGGAGTAGAGGGAACAGAAGTACAGATCTGCACCATGTAGTACAGAGAACAGAAGTACAGATCTGCACCATGGAGTACAGGGAACAGAAGTACAGATCTGCACCATGGAGTACAGAGAACAGAAGTACAGATCTGCACCATGGAGTACAGGGAACAGAAGTACAGATCTGCACCATGGAGTACAGGGAACACAAGTACAGATCTGCACCATGGAGTACAGGGAACAGAAGTACAGATCTGCACCATGGAGTACAGGGAACAGAAGTACAGATCTGCACCATGGAGTACAGGGAACACAAGTACAGATCTGCACCATGGAGTAGAGGGAACAGAAGTACAGATCTGCACCAGGGAGTGCAGGGAACACAAGTACAGATCTGCACCATGGAGTACAGAGAACAGAAGTACAGATCTGCACCATGGAGTACAGGGAACAGAAGTACAGATCTGCACCATGGAGTACAGGGAACAGAAGTACAGATCTGCACCATGTAGTACAGAGAACACAAGTACAGATCTGCACCATGGAGTACAGGGAACACAAGTACAGATCTGCACCATGGAGTACAGAGAACAGAAGTACAGATCTGCACCATGGAGTACAGGGAACACAAGTACAGATCTGCACCATGTAGTACAGGGAACAGAAGAATTATAAAAGCTTGTTATATGGAGAATCTTTAGAATAGTATGCCCAAGGTGAACTGCTAACAACAATAAAAGAATAAAAATAAGTTGACTTTTCACCCACTATATGTTTCTTACCTCTATGACTTTCTCCATGGACAGAATGAGTGCTCTGGCATTGTCATAGATGGGCCAGGCTGCTGGGTCCCACTTTCCTACACAGGTGGGAGGGCAGCAAATATTGCACACTTTACTCCAGGCTAGGACATCATTCATAATATCATTTTTCAGGCACAAATCAGCCATTATATGTCATTGAGTTCTGAATGGTTGTGTAATTAAGGGCTAATGACCCGCCCCGAGGTGTATATGGTGGCATAACGCCTGGTCCTTTGCTATAACCACCAAATAAAACAACCGAGTGAGCAAAGTGAACGAGGTGGTTTTATGAGGTGGTTATAGAAAAGGACCAGGCGTTAGAGTCCATTCCAAGTAACTGTGCGGATGTTTGTTGCCATTATTTAGAACTGATTTCAAACTAAAGTTTTGTAATTATATGTCTAGGACATTTGATACTTCAACACTGTTTCAACTTTATAAATATTTCCCTGGTCCTGTAAAATGTTGGAAATATTCATGGTGTGGAATTGGATACTTCTAATCGTTTCTAAATAATGATAACAGCATTCTACCATTTTCTACCATTTTCTAACCACAAGCAATGTTTCAAACTCACCTGGCCTGAAGACGATCAACTTCCTTCCTTCCTTGTCCCTGCCTGGCAGTACTGTGACAATAGATTTGTCCAGCACATGTGTTATTGCTGATGGTAGGAATTTCTCAAAGATCTCAGGAGTATTGGCCCTAACTTGGTAATAGTTTTCTAACAGTTTGAAGGCACGATCATAGTCAAACTTCCTCGCCCGTAAGAAACGTAGCAGGAAACCATCATCTGTGCGGGCATTCAAGTCCGGCCGCGCGTTAATCATGTCCCGCAGCGCTTGGACGTCGCGGTCCCTCCAGGCAGACTTCTCGTTCAGTTCGGTTTCTGCCTTCTTCTGCAGAGCAGGGCTGAGTGTGCAGACATACTTCTCTGGTGCTGTCTTGATGTCGGCCATGTTAGCTGATTGTCCTCACAGTGGTGCAGGGGGAGACAGGGGGGAGACAGGGCAGAGGTCAGAGCTACCTTCCCAACTGGTGTTTTTTGGTCATGATGGAGGCTGGAATGGCAAAAAAGTCAATGATGATTATTACAATCATAGCTCGTCCGTAGTCATATGACCGTTTTCCATAACATTTGGCCAAACCAATTTAATATGTTGGCTCACAGATTAAAAAAAAATGCTTAACTGGAAAAACATCAAGATGAAATCAAAGGCAGAGGACCAGGTTTATGTCTTGGTGCACTCAAGTTCATGTAGTGGACAATCATGGTCATATTCATGCATGTTGCATTTATAATGTCTGCTTGCTATATTTTTACTTTAAAAAAAATCAGTGAACCAACAAATTAAATTGGCGTGACCTAACAGAAATTTTACAAAAAGTACAGTCACTGTGGCAGCTCATCGAATTTTTGCTTGCATAACGTTAAATATCAGGAGTTTAACCCACTGTCTCACACAGACTAACATTGATGATCTTCTTGCCCCAAAAAACCAACTAAAGGAATGAGTTGTGTCATTGTACCTACATTAATTTTATGTCATACCTAGGCCGCGATAACGTTCGATACAGGTGTTCCGGACCAGGCGATAAAAAGTTGTATAACATACACAGGCTTCGAGGTTGTATCACACAGGCTTCTATCGAACACTTCAAACGTACTTTGACCACGCCGATTGCGGTGCGGTAAAAAAATCGAATAGCTGATTCGTACTGTTTTATTCGAGGACTTACGTTGCATTTTGAAATGAAATGCGGTCCCAGTTCGTATCAAAATGCGGTCCCAGCCCTGCCGCGGGTCAGATCACTCTCCGACATTCGGCCAATCCTGCCCTAATTCATACAGTAATGTTTCGTGGCAACCTGCTAGGGGGACCAAATATACACCACATATCCCTTATGTCACAACTTGGTCACAAGCTATCTGCCATCCAAAAAGCAAGACCATAGCACATTCAGTTCAAAAGATCCAAAAAATGCAAATTTCTGCTGCAGTACCAAGGTCATATACCAGGTGGCCCAAAATTGACCTTGACCTTTGTCTTCCCAACACCTACCTCCAAACCAAATATCATCATAATCCATCCAGAGGTTCTTGAGTTAAGCCCAAGTTACAAAAATCCGGACACACAGACACACACACACACACAGAGACAGACACACAGACACACCCAAAACTATGACCCTGTTCACATGAGAAAATTGCAAGTGAGTTAAACAAGGAATCCGATTGAAATTTTCTATCGGATTAAAAAAAATGTGTTCACATGAGTTTTATACAATCGGATTAAACTCAAACTTGCGACCGCGACCACACAATCGGATTAAACTCTTTACCCCGGCACACGTCGTGATTCCAATGACCACTGCGGGCACGCATAGTTTTTCCAAAATGTTGCCAGACTACCTCATAATGTTGAAGGATGTAGCGACGTCGATATGGATTATAATTGTTGAGAAATCGGCCGGCTTTGGTCAGATTTTGACGCCGATGGTCCGCAACACACACTGACGAAAGTGGCGGCTTCTAGGTCATACGGGGTCATTGGGATAGTCTATTAAACTGGGGGTGGAAATGTTACACACGGTGTGATTATACTCTACATTTAACTATATAAAATGTATCTGTTGCAGAAGTTGCATGAATAGGGGAAACTGCTACCAAAACATTTGACTTCATCACGTATCTATCTGAAATAAAAGTCTGTGTTTCGTTTTAAAAAACTGCTTGCCCATGCTTACATGCAGTGAAGTGGCCCAAGCTCGAAAATTCTGTTTAGACACGCCCCCCCTTCCGCTGTGCAAAGCCTTTGAAAATATGAGGGAAAATTAAAATGGGACATTTTGAGGTTACTTGAAGGGAAATATCGTAGCTTTAATGTTAGTTTTTCCTTACCATGCAAAACCACAAGGCATATTTTGTAGCTAATATAAAATTAACATAATCAAAAATACTGACGAAACTTGAAAGTTCATTTGATTGTGCAACAACTTCAAGGGATATTCTTCTTTCTCAATATCTTAATATTATTCAGAATTTAATCAGAATGTTTACTCAATATGCACATTTGTTACAACAAAAATCAAAGTTTTCAAAAATTTATATACAAATCAAGTACATGTAAATTTCACTACAGGAAAATGATGAGCTTTGATACTACTTTTCTCTTATATTCATAGCTATGGCTAAATGTTGCCACAACAACATTCACATTGTCATGGCTATCATAAGCACCCATTTATTTTATTTTCACATACTTTTTGCTTTTTCCCTGGAAGCAACGATTTACACTACACTTGTATTCTGTACCACTATGTTAACTTAAATGCAGAAAAAAAATATTCATTTTGTGGAGCTAAATTGTCATCAACTGTTTTGTTACAATGCTGTGAGAAACTGCATGTTGTTTTTATTACATTTTCAGAGGAAAAAGGATCATTTTGAAACAGACTGTATGTTGCGGCTTGGGGGCGCTGTCCACGGCCGTAAAAGCCACACAGTTTGTTTTGCTATTGTTATGATTGTTGACGAAGTGTGTCGGCTGCCTTTTGCATACAATAATCTCATTAAAAACCCGTTTTTCAAGGTCTCTGATCAGCCTTTCTAAGTTCTCGAATTGTGCATTCTACAAGCTTTGATCTTGACAACTTAAAGCCTAACTTGTACTACTGTAGTAGTTTGATTTTTCTTGCAATCCAGGAAGGATGCCCCTGCCAACAGTAAACGTAATGGTTTGGTTCAAGTCCGTCTTAAACAGTTTGTTATCGCCATGTTTTGAGTGTTGTGTTGTTTACCATCTGAATTTGTGCCGTTTGGGAGATTTTGCTGCCTCAAAACTTATATCACGAGGAAAGGAAAGAACATTAACAGTAACTCAACCTCTTACTTGTACTAAGTTGGTGACCTGATATCCCTATATCCCTCTTTCCACAGCCACTAATTATACATTTTGTAACTCCCTTCACAGCCATGGAAGTCAGCAGCAAAAGTCATGACTTTTTCTGGACAGAGTGAAGACTAATTCAGTACCATGGAGTTCAGCAGTCCATGAGCCATTACACATAACTCTGACTCACCTGTTAGAATGAAGACAGAAAACACGCTTCGTGCTGCAAGTTGACGAACAGATTGTAGAAACCTGATTGTTGCCTGTGCTTACGTGGCAAGTCAACAAAAGTGGGTGTTGACACAACACCTGAGGCCCTATATGGAAAGGTCATCATAGCCTGGATATCAGTCTGCTTCCATGGCACCAAAACACCACCATTCTGACTTGTATTGTTGTACAATGTAGGAAAGTTTTTGGATTGGACTCAAACTTAACAGTCAAGCTGACTCAGGAATTAAAAGTGCACAGAATCGAAGATATATATGTAAAGAAATGGCTGATGTTGTCGGAATCATGGCATTCTTAGTAGACTAGATTAAGCCTGGAGATGATATAGAGACTTGTGTGATTTATCATGTAGCATGGTTCTAGACTAACTTTTTTTATTTTAACACTTGTATGAGCATATGGTACTCCTAGCCCACAAAATTTGGGCATACCAGCAAAAATCTAGGAGCATCCCTGTGAAAAATTGGGGGCAGAAGCAGAACTCTTGGTCACACCATGGCCATTAATACTCTTATAAGTGCTAACGGCCTGAAATAATGCATTTTGTTAGAAATCATAATCCATCCAGATAAATACATATTGATGGGTGAAAAAGAATTGTGGCATTTTACTCTCAACTCTCAAATAGAAGTACCCCCTGGAATAAAAGTACCCCCCGGACAAATCTTCAAAATCTAATAAAAGTACCCCCTGGAATAAAAGTACCCCCCGGAAAAATACCAAATTGACATGTAAACTGTGCCCATGCTACTTCAGTCCAAGAGAAGATGATAAGCAGGTAGGCTCTTTTTATTTATTTATGCCTCAGTACCATATCAGTTATTTTTTTTTATTACCATATCAGTTAATTGTATAAATAATGAACAGAATAATTCCTATGTTATTGCACATATTTTCTTTATCTGAGTGTCACACCATCAACAAAGATTAAAATAAAAGTAAAAAAATGAATGAAAATAAAAACTGAATAAAAAAAGAAGTTTATTTTATAATCATTGTTACAAAATAACATTTTGAAGAAACATTCCAACTTAGAATACCTTATTCACCACTTGTGCTATTTTCAATGTTGCAGAAACCAAGGTCATAGACACTGCCCCCTATCGAGAAATACCGGTACTGCAGAAAATATTGATTCTCTTGCGCATTACCGCGAGGTTCGGCGTGAGTTGATGAATCCAACATGGCGGATCTTTTCGAGCCGATTGAACGCTATGCTTTGTTTTGGAATGATTTTTTCGTTGCTGGAACATTAAAACAAGTTGACTACGGGTGAAAAATAGTGGAAAAGCATTGGTAACTTTTTAACTTGTTTGGTTGGTGGTTAATTTCTGTGTTTTGATAGAGAATTTACGGAAGTAAGCGACTGTGTGTGTAGCATGTGACCTCGATGTTTTCGTCTTTGTTCAGCGCAACATTTCAAGATTTTTGGAAGGTTAAAGATGGTTCAAAACGAAAAGGATGTATTTTTTTACGAGTCCAGTGCCGAATCACTTGTGTTCCGGTATTTTTGGACCTGAACCGAAACATTTTTGCAAGTCCAGAACTGGTCCTGCGTACCGGTACGCATCCCTAGTTATGTTTGGGTCATAGCGCTAGCAGCAGGGACAAACAAAATAGTGAATATTAAGCAAAAATACAGCGGAAATATGGGCAGAAAATACCAAACTTTCAATATTTTTTGGGTCCCTGGTTATTAAAGAAAGCCCCAATTTGAAAAAAAAAAATAAACGTACCGTCTAAAATAAGGACGTACCGGGTGGATTTTGAGGCGGAAAAAAATAAACGTACCGGTACGTTTATTTGAGAGGTGAGAGTAGGCAGTTCTTGAGAAGTAGGACAAATCACAGCATTTGCTACAGCCAACTGCTTTCTGCAACAGACCTGAATCTTGTGCCTGCAGCCATGGCCAGGTGATGGCAAAGGTTGACAAACTAGCCAAAAACATAACTACTGAAAAATGTGTTAATTGAACTTGCGACATTGGAAAGAACTAAATTTAATTTTGAAAGTTATTGAATATAATTTATGCAAGAAGAATGGAAAAATACCTCTTGGGATAAGACGTAAACATTTTTTTAAAGGTTGACTGTTGAGATATGTATTCCTTGACAGCATGCAAGTGTTCATGGAAGCAGTACCATATTTTATTGAATAAAGTATGCACCCCAATCAAAGTATGCACCCCTGATTTGGGGCAAGTCTTAGACAGATCTGTGGGACTGACAGGTAAAATAGAAAACTCAAATAAAGTATGCACCCCTTCTCCACCAGCTTTGAACTGACCTTGAACTAGATAAATTCAAATTTATGATATTTTCCCGAGTTTACTCTGCATACATCCCTACTGTCATTGTTTCTATAAACTTGCAAACTTCCTGCTGCACCTCATAAAAATCACAGAGAATGAACTGGTTGAACAACTAAGCCAGTACAGTACATATCTAACTGGAAAAAACTGTTGAACAAATTGTCAAACTCATAAGGATTATATGCAATTGTCACTCTTATGTAAATCATGTTTTTTTGTAAGACAACACCAACGTGTATGTTTTGAATCCTTCCTAGAAGTGTAGCTACACATTGCTCTATTTTAGACTCTTTCACCATTTATCCCTGCAATAACTTCAAATGAAGTACGCACCCCTACTTTGGTAACAACTTGTAGCAACTTTTAAATTTTGATAAGTTTAAAAAGCGCGTACTTTATTCAAGAAAATACTAGTTCATTTTGGGGAGAATGTGCTGATAAATGTGAGCACTGGTGGAGCGTGCAGCCTTGCAAAGGAGGTCCAGATAAATTTCTAAATCTCTGCATTTTGATGGGCAAATTTTTGTGGCAGGCTATGCTAAATCTATTGACATTTGTATTACTATAGCAAAACAGGGTTTGGAGGGTGACACATATTTTCACCATGTCACTGAAGCTCCGAAGGGCCGAGGCATTGCAAGGCAGGTCTGGGGGGAAAATCCTCTAAAACACCTTTTTTTGCACTTTGAGGGGAAACAAGTTAGAAGGAAATTTAAAGGAGAAGGCTGTCAGAACCTAGGGTGGCATAACTTTCATAAATAAATGTTTCCATGCCCTACTGATGAGTCCTCTCCAACATTTCTTTCCATGAGCTTCACCCCTAAGCTAAAAAAAATTTCCCATGGGCCTCCTCCCCCAATGACCCCAGATAATTTGCCAAGCCAAGCAACTTTGAAGGCATTGTGTGAATGTGTAAGGATGCAGCAACCTTCCCAGGCCACAGACATCCAGAACTAGAACACAGAGAACTCACCCATGAGCCGGGCAGAGAACAGCCCCCACCCCCCAACAGTACCAGAGTACCAGAGCCAACGCACTGAATCTACAAAGGTAACTGGTAAGGCAGAAATTTTCATGAAAACACAGCTTTTTGTCAAGCTACTTGCACACAATAACAACATTGGGCTTGCCCTACAATTCTAAGGCCATTTCTAAGGAAAGTTTGACCCACATTATTAAGAATACGAACTTTCAGCATGCCGGTCCTGCAACCCTTCAATCCGTATTGATCTTTGAGTCTGAAAAAATAACGTGCATTATAATTATTTGTGTCTGTTTTCTTTGTGTCAATAGTTCCTACCTCCCGCACCACCTGTCGGCCCCTCCGCCCATGGTGGTGCGGTCAAACTGAGTAACTTCACACAGCCTTAGGCCTACGATGATGAACCTCATTTTACTTTTTGTTTGAACCTAAATGTTTATTCATGAAAGCTTGAATTGGCGCTTTTCATTGAGGTCATGAGGGAGATAAGGGTCAGACAACATATACAACAGAGATGCAGTTTAAAGTCCTAATGAGTCTTAGAAGCCTATATACACAATTTTACATACATGGCACAAAACAAATAATAGCTAGCGATATGACTCGAGTCCACAATTTTAGCCATTTCAGTTTAGTTTAAGAGTCTCTTAAGGAAGCCAGAGTTGGGGCTGTGGGTATGTCCGCTGGTAGACTGTTACAGATGTTGGGTAGGCGATGGATCTTCTGATGGTTTTTGAATCTTAGTGTGTTATTATTTAGTTACTTATATTTGGAAATGAAAAAAACAAGCAGTCCATGCAGCGGATATTGCTAAGTGAAGGTCAAGGGTCAATTCCTTACTAGGAATTCTACCATGATGTACTTAGTACCTCATTTTAGTGTGTTATTCAATAAATCAGTTCATTCCCCACGCCGTTCTTACCGGTTCAAGAAAATACAAAGTGAAGTAGACTAGAGTTTATAGTTCCTACAGTCAACATGCAAAAGCAGCTAACCTTGTTTACATGAAGATACAATGTAGTCGGATACTCCACCAAACAGATTCCTTTGTAGCGAAATGGACCATACAGAAGACCTTTCAGAAGGAATCAACAAACAGATATACATGGCCTTCTCCCAGTACATTGAGAGTACACACCATTTCGACGTACTCTCCTAGAAACTCCTCCAACAACTCTCAAGCACAAGGAACCAAGAGTTAAATACCAAGAGAGACTATTGACTCAAAAGCGAACCATGTGTTACTCAGCACCAAGAGGCCACGTCTAGCGAAATAATAGACGTTAAACGAGGACAACAACAACAACAACCATACTGCAAATTCAGAAATGTTCACGGTGGTTTTAAGTTCGTGAAAACCGTGTTGCCAATTCACCGCGAACTTAAAACCACTGCGAACATTTTTCCATGGCAGCAGTGATGGTGCTACCACAAAATTAAAACTATTTTTGTTTAATATCACCCATTCACAAGGTTTCACAGATAATCAGGCCCAGGTTCAAACCTGAACCTCTGGACCTGAAACGGACATACCTGAATTTTCTGTCCCGGTACTCACCCCTAATCTAACGTAAGGTTACCAGTTTACGTGCAGGACCAATTAACGGTCAGTTAGCGACATGACTGCATTTCAAGGTGCACCATGCAAAAATTAGTCAGTAATAATAAAACTATAAATGTGTTATTCACATTGAAAACCCTTGCAATGAATATTGCACAATTTTTGTGGAAGATCATGGGCCCATGGTGCCTGGGTCGACTTTACGTGACGTTCTACTGAGGCAAATTCGGCGGTCCAACCTCATTCATAACTACAGCGCTACTGCAGGCGATGGTGGGGTAGACACAAAAATTTTACCGTGGTTTGTTTGTTTACCACTTTCGTAATATTTTGCAGCAAGTATTTGAATATGTACGCTTATAGGTAGAGCACTACAAGGAGAAAGATTCAAGTGACCGTTAATTGGTCACCCTAGAACAATTCTTCACTGCCAACTACTCCATTATTACATGCTGGTGCGCAGCCAAAGATGGAGGGAAGAAATAAATTACCATGCACTTTTTAAACAGACAAACTACTGTTTCTTTAAATGGGTTAAATATTTAATTCTGCTTAGGCATTTTGGAACAATAATCATTTTCCATAATTTGACCGTAAACTGGTAACCTTACGTTACATGCAAGTATGCAATATTTCCTGGCCATGTGAGAAAATATCAGTCAAAATGTGACCTCAATATGATATTATCGTATAACATTAGGAATTCAGGTAATTTACCTGAATACTAATATTGTATATATATCAACAGAAATGTCACTGAAAAATCATTACATTCTACATGATAAATAAATGAAACTTCGAATTTTGGTTTACATTCAATAATATATTTTTTGCGGGAACAACGATTTTGGCGGCAATTTTCGAGGCTTAGAGTTATACATTTTCTTTTCTTGAGACTTTTTAAGACATCCATTTAATACATGCATTCTTCTAGCTACACTGTAGTATGCAATATAAGCGGCATATATCGTAATAGGCGATCAGACTTTTGTACACATCTTTAAGAAAATTATGTAAACATTCCCCGTCTGGCGTTTCCGATAACGTTGGCTTGCAGAATGTGCAAACAGCCATTGCAAGGGACACAACACAGCCGACTTCGTATCTTCTTATGAACGTACAGGCTATGTAAACTATCAAGCCGTGTACTTGCAATCTCCAAGCAGGATAGTATATTGTTAAAAAGTCAGAAAAATCACCTGTAGGAGTGCAACAGCTTGACAGCTCTTCAACCTGCCGCCATCTTGAAACTACCGCGGTGCACCATGGGATGCGCACACCTGTCGGCGAGGTGAGAGGTCAAATGACGTCATAATGACCTGCAGGTCATCCAACGGCAACTCTCATCACGGATTTGATGATAGAGGCTATTTTATTACCTTCGCCAAGATGGTTGTGTTTTCGGAAGGAGGTTAATTCTTGGTTTTCGGTGTTTGTGTAATTGTGTCTGTGTCTGTACGTCAGTCTGTGTCTATGAACAGCATAGCTTGAGAAGTATTTGATACTTGGTCTCCTAGCGGCTTTCTAAGGTACTACAGCGGAACAATTTTTTTATATCATGTGCTCTGGATATGCTGTGGCGGTGATTTTTAAGAGCTAGAATAGCTCTTGAGAGAAAAAAAAGTGTTGTAAGTTTGGGATTGCGGCTTGTTTGGGAACTGCATGGTTGATTTTGAATGTGTTGAAAGATCGTAATCATTTCTGGCGACGTCTCAGTGGCGAGCCAAATGGTATAGTATTGTGTTTAGTCTGCAAATATTCTAGGAATTGTACAGCAGTCCTCTTTGCATAGATAGGGTGTTCCGGAAGAGCCCATTCTGTATTGCTATTTGGGCTTTTTAAATTTAATATTCATTTTGCATGATGTTTTGGGACAATATCTGTAAAAGGTTGATACGGAACAGCACATTTTTTTCTCTGGGATGAGGATGGATTAAACATGCTGTATTTGCTCCGGGGCAAATGTTGACCTCTCTTGTTTGTCGTGTTTCTCCTTCTCCAACCCACAGTACTTCATTTTCATTGAAATCTATTTGCATAATTGATGACAAACACAATATAGGGTGGAATATTTCACACCTATTGTCTGTCGATTTAATGGCTGCATCGCCAAAATTCAGATCAAATGAAAAAATGCACAAAGATAGCAACAATAGATATTGTGACACGTACAAACCTTTTGGGGACGCAGACAAGAAGCAAGACCTTATGTAAGCTATGCCACAAACATCAGTGTGAGTAACGTCCTTCGTGGGAGGACCCGATAGAACTGAAGTGACGGAGCGCGTGATTACACGAGACGACATAAGTTGCAGGGTCATCATCTAAACAGCCATCTCTTCACCTTTCGGTCAGCAAAGTAAACTTTTAAAACTGATAAACAACGGCTGATTGGGAAGGTAAAACTTCGACAAGGCTTGCTTGGTTTGGGTTCATGACATTTTATACATGATAGGAGTACGAATATCTCCCAACTCGACAGTCACTCATTGCCTACTTCATAAGGATGGTCAACGACATGTCGGCAGCTATTTTATTGGTACTCGCTAGAAAATGACCGGGGGTCGGGGGTGGTTTGTTGGTTGTCAGGTGGTCAAAGTAAGAAATGAATACTTATGTATGCCGAGTTGGCCGTTTTAGATCATAGACGTTGGATTGCTGCTTTAAGGAAAAACAACGGCACATGTTCAACGGCCCCATATCTTTACGACGTATGGATTATGTCTACTTATATCATCTCCTTAACGTACCTTCTAAATGCCGCAAGTATGACATATTATAATAGTGTAATTCTTATATAACAATGCCCTTCCCTTTCTCAGTTTCGTATGCCACATGTTCAGATTGTCCTATCTTGGCGCAGAGTGAGTCTATAAACTTTCCTCATCAATTCTAATTTGATTACATCAAGCATTAACTGTGCTATCTACATACCAAAAATCATGATGATCCATCGACCCCTTGTTCCGTCATTTTCTTTGAAAGTCAGTGTGTTTGTCTCTTTGGTTAAACGCCTTGAAATTAACTTTCGCATTCTATGACATGCGTATCCGTTTGGCATATGTGTTCTTATTTCATATCTGCTATGTAAGACTTACAGTAGGATCGAAGACTTCTTTCTTTGGAAAAGGACTGGCATTGATGCGCGTGCGGATGTCATCCATAAAATCAAATCAACGTGATCATAACGGCAAACTTGACCTGGTGTCCGCCCAGAGACTGTCAGCTACTGGAAGAACACTAAGAAACAGTCAGAACATCTCAGTGCCATTTGCCAGAACGAAAAGACTGAAGCAGTCTTTCGTGCACTGTGCCCTCAGACTGTATAACAATTCTGCATAGCATATAGCGTGTATGTTTAACGTTTCGACTATGACTGTTTAGTAAAAATATTGTACATCTTGTACCCAATTCAGGGAGGCTTGTATAGCTCCCCCTGCCTATGTACTTTTGAGGAATGATAATAAATAAAACTTTTAAAGCACATAACACCATTGTACGCCATCTCATCTTAAATTGAAGAAGTTTAACCACGGGAAGTCGCGTGGCAAAGTTGATCTCCGAGTAGCAGAATAACTGAATGGTTTTCTACTTTGTAACGACTTTTAACCTTTTCAGAGACTCCTATGATATTGTGTTAAGAAACATTTAGCGTACAGGACGTAAGAATATCGAGTGTTGAGTTGTTCCATTATAGGACCCTGGCAGCGGGTTTGTCCAATAAATATGACAGCCCTCCCCTTCCCCCTCCCCCACCGAAAATTTTGAGCCCAAACCCAAACTTGATAGAAATTATATCCTTTTTATCTTCTTAGATTACAGCATGAAAATTTTATGGATGACATCAGCGCGCGCATCACTTTGATTATCACCTGATCTAAAAAACAAAACAAAACAGAAAACAAGCCTGGTGTTTAAAAAAAACACAGCTTATGACGAATGGTTACGATCGAGATGGAATGATTTTTTTAAATTATGATCTTCATTAATGATATTGTACCACTATTCTGCGTGACAATTCATATACAATAAGATTGAACATAGACAACCAAACCTGTACAATTTTTTAACAGAATAACTAACAAAAAGTATGGTTTCTTTTCAAACGGTAGTCCGCCAAGGTTTGTTGAGTGATGAAATTAATTCCGTCCATTCCAACAGCATGAAAATCCAGAAAAGAAAGTCTCAAAGGCAAGTTTTGATGTTCGGGTCGCAAGACAAAGTATTTACAGGGTCGCAATAGCGAAACCCTATATTGTTTTTGCTTCCTTCCATGGGGGCCGCCATGTTGAATTTTGACGTCACAATCAATAGTCTGTCCTGTTTCCAGTGATGTCACAAATCGACTCTATTACTTATTCATAACATCTCTATTACTTATTCATTACATCTGGTGTAATAACTTATTCATTACATCTCTATTACTTATTCACAAGCTACTAAATTTTGATCTAACCTTCATCATTTCAAGCTATATAAAGGGGCAATACCATTGTGCACTTTGGTTTGTGGGTTGTCAAATTGTGTCTAAATGATATTTTTAATGGATGTTTAAAAAGAAAAAAACGGAGAATTGAAAAAATACTCCCTCCTTGGACTCGAACCCGGGAGCCCGTGCACTAACGACTGAGCTAATGGCTACAACAAGGGTTCGGAGACCTCATGCCTGCTAGTTAACTGCTAGCCCTTTATTTTGAATGTTCGAATAATTGAAACAAAATCATCATCACAAACGCTAGTGAAACAAGAGTTCGGAGACCTCATACCTCCATGAAATATTCTGATTATGCAAATGACTTTCACATCTGCATAATTTATGCTTGGTTATGTCCACCTTTAACTAACTTACACAGGTCACAATGTTGACAATCCAGTCACTTATTACATGTACATGAATTAGGACACTTTAGGGCACATTAATTTCATGCAATATTATGCAAATCAGGAACTTATTTGCTTAATTTATATCGGCTAATCTTCCACCTACCTATGTTACAGGTATTTGAGTCCTATAATGGAAAACACTGCACATATAGACTTTTCTCACTAAGTAAGCAGATTAAGTCCATATTTGCATAATTTGCAATTCATAACGTACATCTCTGCCAAAGATACCTACATGCTCCGTTATGTTCCTAGGATGATTTTGACAAAATTACCCCTGCAGTTCCAGAGCAAGCCGCTGGAGGATTCATTCCAAGATTCCAACGTCCAATCTTCTGACTACAGCCGCAAGATGCAAAAACCGCAATGCACATTGATTGTCGTTCGAAGTTTAAAATTAATGTTAGGAATAGTTTTAAACGTTTATTTGCACGATTTCAATGTGTTCTCGCATTTTGCGGCTGGTTGAGGGTGCGGGACGGGAGAACCAATCCATTTCGTTTCAAGTCTAGTGTAAAACAAGCACTACACATCTGATTCAGCATACTTGCTTTTATTGGCTAAATAGATGAATGCAAAGTGTAAAAAAATTCAAAACCACACAAGAAATACCATAGCATCAAAACATAACAAATTGAACGTAAAACTTAACATCTAACCCATTTACATTTATCCATATCCTAGAATCAGTAATTTGATATTGTCAGTACACGGTATAGAGGTAGCTTGTAGCCTTTGAACTTAAGAATCATAGAAAGTTTTTTTCAAGGCGCTTTTTGTCAGCGTGTGTTTGGTGGGGTTTGTTAGTGTGTGTGTGTGCGTGTATGTGTATGTGTCATTGTGTTAGTGACAGCGCCAGCCTAAGCCTTAGGTAGAGAAATTTCCAAAGGGTTGATTTAAAGGGCTACAATAGACCTCTGTACAATGGACCGGCAATATTGACATCTACTGAATTTTTCTTGAAGCTTAGCTACATGTATCTAACATAATACATGATGACTAACGGTGTGCACTTTGTATTCTGCATTGATTCAATTTCTGTTAAATGACTAAACTACTAATATCAACGGTCTTCCTTTCTGGCCTGTGCCGTTCTCTTGGTTCCGGACCCAACGATAACAACACGGGGCAGATTATGTAATGGTCTAGGTTCCCGACAACCACTGACCACGACATAAAACATTAATTTAATACAAAACATAAAACAAGCAGAATGCAAAAGGAGCCTCAGATCACAAAATGTCCTGACCACCTACTGGCTACAAAACTCAGCATGTCAACAAAACGCACTCAAGCACCTTAACACCAGCCGAGAAGTTGTGATCAGTCCTTCCAACAATACCCTCAGGAAGTACAGAGGGTATCGTTCGTGCAGTTAAAGCAATGATTGCAATCTCACGATTCATTTACTTTCTACCATGGCTAATTACACATTAGTGCGCACATATCTGCAGCATGTTGCCATCTAACGCCTACCTAAACACATTAGAACTTAACAATTTCAGGTCCTCTGGCATGGCGTAAACACGAGCACCGATCGTTCTGGACGACACCGTGGAGATCAGCATCGCACAAGCTCTCACCGGGATAAGTCCCACCATGAACATTGAGGCCGTAGTTCATCCGGGATCATCAATAAGATCCTGGAAGTTGCTGAGAGATGACTCTCTTTCCCAATTTGTTGCAACTGCAAGAAAGCGAAATTACAATCATGACGAACTACTGTAACCATCCTTTTGCTGTTTTCTAATCAAACCATTTTTGAAAGGAAGCCTTATGTCCTGCCAATGATGACAGAAATCATGAAAAAGAAGTTGGCATGATCACAGATTCTTTATTGTAATGAATGCTACCAACACAGCTATTGTCACTTAATGTCTGCTTTCACACAATACAATACCTTGTCAAACGTCTGGGAAAGGTCCCATGTCCATCAAGACAACTAAACAAAGTCATGGAATGTCTTCTGAAGAAGCTGATGAAGACTTCCAAGGAATCCCACAACGAGAGGAGGCACCAAGACGCCTTCCGCCAGGACCACTGTCTCTCCGGATGTTGTGAAGCGCCTTCGTGACTGTGACACCTGGGACCTCCCCTGCCCACCATTCCCTTAGCACGTCCGGACATTGCTGTAGAAAATACGATAAAAGAAACGAGACATGCATCAGCTGCCTTACCACTGATGTGACAAACAAATACTAAACGTCTGTGGCCAGATAGAAGTCAGATCAGCGATAGAAAAGAATTACAAGTCAGAAACGGGGGAGAAAATAGAACTTTGTGCGTAACATTGTACAATACCATGAATTAAACTGTAAACTTACACTTGCCAACGCAAAGGAATTCATTGACAGTCTGTAGTACAATTACAAATATGGATGTATTGGCATGATCAACAGAACCTTTATTGTCACTTAATGCCTGCTTTCACACAATACAATACGTTGTCAAATGTCTGGGAAAGGTCCCATGTCCATCAAGAAATCTAAACCTAAACTCATGGAATGTCTTCTGAAGAAGCTGAAGACTTCCAAGGAAACCCACGACTTTTATCAAGAGGATGGAAATAGTTAGGGGCACCGATGCACCCACAGAAAATGGGTGCACAGCTCCAATTTTGGGTGCACCTGGGTGCACATTCATCCAATTTTTCGAGGCCTTCCAAGGAGGTTAAACCTCCTTGCTTAAACTTGCCAACACAAATGAAAAGTCAATTATTGACAAAGAATGTTGTCCTATAGTTAAAAAACAGTACAGTATGATACCTTGTCATATGTGCAGGAAAGACTACGAAGTCCCTTTCGTTCATGCATGTTCGGCACCTTCCTTCACCAGTCCTTGTCACCTCTCTCACGTCCAGGCAGGTCTTCCTACGGTGCAATGATCCTCGAGAGAAAAGAAAGATAAAAATTAAACTACGAAATATAGGTTAACATAGAAATAGCTGGAAGAATCATGATCTCATGATGGGTGGCAGGATGTTGAGTGCGCTTTGATGAAATGAAAGTAATGGTGCTGTTTGTTTCGTTTAATTTTCGAAAGCAATTTTTGTTTCTATGGTATACAAAGCCCAGTGCATAGCTGATTCAGTTTCTGTGACTGTGTCGACGCCGGGAATTATAGTGTTTCCAAATGAATTAACAGCTATGATTTCATTCACCTGCCTTCCTTTCTGGTCTGTGTCGTTATACCCAAGATAACGACACAAGGCAGATTATGTAGTGGTCTAGGTTCCCTAATACCACTGACCACGACATAAAAACAGAAATTGAACAGATGGTGAGTTAACCAGGGAAGACCCTGTTAACTAAAGAATAGAACTTACAGAACTGACCGAATTCAATCCCGACTCTCGACGCAGTCGCAGAAACCTTCCGAAACAAAATCAGTCACACACCAGGCCTGTACACAACAGAAACGAGCTAAAGCCCCGAATTCAAAAGGGGCCTTCACTTACAAAGTATCTGAATATAAGCCCCTACCAGAATCATCACTCGGCATGTCAACAAAACAAACTCAACATCTTACCATCTACCATGAGTTTGCTAAGCTAAGGCTAGGCAATTTGCACCCCATAAGACACACAAGAACTTAACTTAGTTTCAGGTCCTCTGGTAGGGCTTGACGTACACACGAGCACCGATCTTTCTGGACGTCACCGTACAGCTGGCCGTGGAGATGGCATCGGACAGTCAAGGATAAGTCCCACCCTGGATAGTGCATGCAGTTGATCCTGGCTTGATGGCTCCAATACTGATATCCTGGAAGCAAGAAAGTGAAATAACAATTAGGTCGAAACGTCAATACAAATTATAGCAGTAGATAAGGGACAAGGATGCCTTACATGACATGAAAGTCCAGCTATCACAGCACGAAATCTGGTATTTAAGCAAGCTTAAACTCAACGTAAACGCGACGTTTCTGCACTCTTTCCGCAACTTAACGACATCTATCCGTGAACGTAAAGGTTCCCTTTAATGTTACCTTTACGTTGGCACTTAAAAGTGCGTTTCGGCACTCCTTCACGTGCCTTTCCGCAACTATTAGACGCTTAAAGGCGTCGTTAATGACAGTTTTTCGTAACCTATACGGGCGGAAAGCACGCGTTTATTAAGACCTTTCTGCACCCTTTCCGCAACTTAACGACATCTATCCGTGAACGTAAAGATTCCCTTTAATGCACTTATATGTACGTTTCGGCACTCCTTCACGTGTCTTTCCGCAACTATTAGACGCTTAAAGGCGTCGTTAATGACAGTTTTTCGTAACCTATACGGGCGGAAAGCACGCGTTTCTTAAGACCTTTCCGTGATCTTTTGACCACATTTACAGTCGATTTCCGTCACGATTTCCCCACGTTTATGTGTCGTTTACACACCCTGAAAGGCACGTGAAGAAGTGCAGAAACGTACTTATCCGAACGCTTTCCGTGATCTTTCCTTGGACTATAGTTGTCATTTATTTTTAGTAAAGGCGGCGTAAGTTTAAACCTTTCCGCATCTTTAGGTAGGCTTTATGTGTTTTGTGTGGCTTAAATTGGAACCTTTGCATCGGGTATGCGTGTCTTATTTGGTGTGAATCATACCTACACCAGTATCTTTGGCTTCGCCGTCTAAACTATCTTGTGATTCTAATTGTGGACTTGGATTGGTCGACCGAGGGGAACAATCGGTGTACAATATCCATGCACGAATCTCCGCTACATTTAAGTCCACAATTTGGAGTCCAGTGTCGGGCG
>NC_049995.1:1564087-1581534 GCF_000003815.2 Branchiostoma floridae | reverse complement strand
ATCCGCTCAGATTCCCGAAGACGGGTACTGTTTTGTGATGAACAGGCCGTGCTCTCCATGTCTCCGCCAGCTTATGCTGGTCAAGACGACACAGTCTTGAATTCACCCTGAGTTGTGCCCCGTTGAAGACTCTCCAACATACGTACTCCGTTTCCGGCAAGCCGTGAGTGTCCTATGGTTATGTCCGTTCCGTCCTGTAGTTCCGTTGGAATCCATTTGCGGCAAAGCCACGCCGATAATCCGTGTGTTGAAACGGGTCCAAGGCTCCTTCTTGACTTGTCCCGAAACAGACGCCCTGCAAACTGGTTTCTTCTATAAATTATGGCATATTCGTTAGGTTTAAAAAACCCACCTTTGTCTGTCATTGGATAACGCCCTATCACATGACTGGCCTCTTCTGGGAGCTGCTAATTAGAAATTCAATGCCGCGTTGTTCGTTATTCATAGTTGACGGCGAATACATTTGAATTTGAAAAACACCATCCCCTTTGTACGCTGTTTAGCCAAGGTTAAGCTAAACACAGCTGTTACCACACTAGAAAATACCAGCCTTTCTGGGAGAACGTGATTATTGCTTGTAGATAATAAATGTTCTTCCAGATGATAAGAAAGTTTTTTTGTACAATTATATAAACAGCAAACCCGCTATATTCCCATGATACGTTACCGGGTAGTGAGGACGCTATGTCGTCTGGATTCCAAGCTGCAAGGCACAGCCACCCGCGAGCGACATACTGGACAGGCCGCCCAGTACTAGTCCTCTTACCCTAAACGGGAACACGCCGTAATTATGACCACCAATCTTCGGGGGCATGTACGCAGTGCTCCCGGCGACTGTTGTTTCCTTTCAACAAGGAGGTTAAATATTTAATTTCCTCGCTTTCAACGCTACCTCTCCAACATCTTTTTCTGTAACTATCGATATCCACCTCTGTAAAGAAAGTTCAGAGAGTTTTCTGAAAAGTAAGCTCAAAGGCAAAGGTAACGGAACGATATCGGTAACATACAATACTACTGGAAAAAATAAACGCTACCTTTCCGACATCTTTCTTGCACCTGTACATCATTTTGTGTAAAGTGAGCTCAATGGTAACGTAAAGACATTGGAAAGATACCATATGTTATATTTATGTTTCACCCATGAGGATATTTTGATTTTCCTGGTTTCGTCAAACACGCTATTAAACACAGAATGAGTTATTCAGACGAAGTCGCTACTTTAGTGAACGGCGCATGTGGTATATTGAGCGGAAAATACTCGTAATTTGGTAAAAGCAATGCCTCTTTTAAGAATAATAATTAACGCTACCTTTCCGACATCTTTTTTGCACCTATACATTCCAAAAATTGTATCTGCTATATGTAAGTTTTAACCAAGAGTAAATGTTGCTTATCTTGGTTAAACTCAACACGTTAACACAGCAGGGGCTATTCAGGCGAAGCCGCTGCGTTAGTGAGGGCGCATGTGGTATATTGAGCGGAAAAAAATGCCTCTTCTTCAAATAATGATTAACGCTACCTTTCCGACATCTTTTTTCCACCTATACATAAAAGGGGGAGGTTTGCTTAAACCTCCCCCCTTTTTTGTAAAGTCAGCTCAAATGTAACGGAAAGACATCGGAAAGATTGTATCTGTTATATGTAGCTTTCACACAGGAGGAGATTTTCTTTTCTTGATTAAACTTAACACGCAAACACAGCAGGAGCTATTCATTTGAAGCCGCTGCTTTAGTGAACGGCGCATGTGGCATATTGAGCGGAAAATACTCTTAATTTGGTAAAAGTAATGCCTCTTCTTCAAGTAATGATTAACGCTACCTTTCCGACATCTTTTTTCCACCTATACATAAAAGGGGGGAGGTTTGCTTAAACCTCCCCCCTTTTATGTAAAGTCAGCTCAAATGTAACGGAAAGACACCTGAAAGATTGTATCTGTTATATGTAGCTTTCACACAGGAGATTTGCTTGTCTTGGTAAAACTTAACACACAAACACAGCAGGAGCTATTCATTTGAAGCCGCTGCTTTAGTGAACGGCGCATGTGGTATATTGAGCGGAAAATACTCTTAATTTGGTAAAAGTAATGCCTCTTCTTCAAGTCATGATTAACGCTATCTTTCCGACATCTTTTTTCCACCTATACATAAAAGGGGGAGGTTTGCTTAAACCTCCCCCCTTTTATGTAATGTCAGCTCAAATGTAACGGAAAGACACCGGAAAGATTGTATCTGTTATATGTAGCTTTCACACAGGAGATTTGCTTGTCTTGGTAAAACTTAACACACAAACACAGCAGGAGCTATTCATTTGAAGCCGCTGCTTTAGTGAACGGCGCATGTGGTATATTGAGCGGAAAATACTCTTAATTTGGTAAAAGTAATGCCTCTTCTTCAAGTCATGATTAACGCTATCTTTCCGACATCTTTTTTCCACCTATACATAAAAGGGGGAGGTTTGCTTAAACCTCCCCCATTTTATGTAATGTCAGCTCAAATGTAACGGAAAGACATCGGAAAGATTGTATCTGTTATATGTAGCTTTCACACAGGATATTTACTTTTCTTGGTTAAACTTAACACGCAAACACAGCAGGAGCTATTCATTTGAAGCCGCTGCTTTAGTGAACGGCGCATGTGGTATATTGAGCGGAAAATACTCTTAATTTGGTAAAAGCAATGCCTCTTCTTAAAAATAAACGCTACCATTCTGACATCTTTTTTTGCACCTATACATAAAAGGGGGAGGTCTCCATAGACCTATACTAATAAGAGTATGTAAATGAGATCAATTGTAACGGAATGGCAATGAAAAGATATCATCTCCTATTGGTAATTTCGGTAACAGGTTGTTTCGCAACAATGTCAGTTCGCAACCGTCAGTTCGCAACCAGGCAAGTCTTTTCGCAACAAGGTACAAGTAGTTTCGCAACAAGGTACAGGACGTTTCGCAACATTTGAATTTTATTAATGTTGATAGCCTAATAGTATTAGAAACCGTATTCCTAACATAATTATACTCCTTCCGCGTAAAAATCTTACCGGGTGCGAAAGACAACCCCGGCGGCAGAAGAACATGGGACCGCATGGACCTGACAGCCCGATGATTTTCATACGCCGGGCGGTACAGTTTCATACGCGTACACAGGTAGGAGTATAATTATGTCAGGAATATGTGATTTCTAATACTATTAGGCTATCAACTTTAAGATTAATAGAATTCAACTGTTGCGAATCGACTTGTACCTTGTTGCGAAAAGACTTGCCTTGTTGCGAACTGACGGTTGCGAACTGACATTGTTGCGAAACAACCTGTAACCGTAATTTCCACCTTAGAGAACCACGAAAATAAAAAAAGGCGAAGGTCAACGGATTGTATGTGAACGTCTGGTCGGTTCAAAGCCTGTAGATGTTTTCTGTACGTAAGCAATACCCGTTTCATATACAACGTTTACAAGATATATACGTGCAAAATTGGCATTCCTCTATTCGAAACAATTCCAAACTCTCATCTCTTTCTACATTGAACAAGCATTACAAGCAAGAAAATTACATTTCAACCATAAAGAGCCTTGACGTTCGTAGGGCAATCACACAACTCAGAATTGGCTGTCACAAATTAAATATAGAAACCGGAAGATTCCAAAAAATCCCTATTGACCAGAGGGTTTGTCCATTCTGTCCAGAGCTAATCGAAGACGAATATCACTTTATGGTTGTATGTCCCAAATATTCCGATATACGCAATTCTCTATACAGAAGGCTGTCATTTTGTACACAAGGATTTATCCAAATGGACCTGAAGTGCAAATTCAGATACATAATGACATGTAACAATCCCTGCATGGCAGATATAGGAAAATATATCAAAGAAGGTTTTGACATTAGAAATTCCCCAAATGATTGTAAAAGCCTCCAATGATTGTAAGAAACTTATCCCATACTACAACTCCTGTATTAGTTAGATAAGCCCTAAGTTAAGTTATAGCACTGTAGTTATGTAGATGCCATACTTTGTACCTCGTACAATTGTTGTGCAATAAAGTTATATATACGGCGCATATAAGGATGCTTAAAGGTTATGTAAAGATATTACATGTATTTAATCTGCCTTAACGAATACGGAAAGGTTACGGAAATGTAAAACCATGGTTTCCGTGGTCTTTACGATACCGTAAACTCTGCGGAAATATTTTCCCACCTTTAGGCTACATTTAAGTATCTCGGAAAGTATGCTTAAATATTCGTTTTCGTGCTGTGTATGTCTGCGTTTTTAGCTTTCAAGACGTAACGTTATATATATGTATATTATTCGCATTTCTTAGAACGTGGCCTATATGCTACATGTCTATAGACCGTATTTGTGTGAAGTCATTTTATCTTATCAACTTTAGTATTCCACACCCGCCTATTCCTGGCTTGTCTGGCTAAGAGTTGGAAAGGTAAGTGTTCACAGTCCATCAGGAGGGAACCTTATGCGGGTTATCTCCTCCGCACACGGAGGCCTTCAGGGTTTGCCTGACCTGAGTCTGGAGGGGTCCATGCGGAGAACGTGGCCCAGGTACCGGAGTCGTCTCCGGCGGATGGCTGCCATCAGGTGTGTTGCTGTGAGGGAGTATAGATATAGTTCAGCTCGAGGAGTCATGTCCCACGGCTGCGGTTTCTGTATCCACTGACGGTCACAAAAGAATTAATCGTTAACGTTATCGATTATTGACATACCATTGGACTGATCAGTTGTACAAAGCGTATAAACATACATAAAGGCACTCTGTGAAGAACGACCCTTATAACTAGTCTCTGACTGACCGAATGGTAATTGGGGAATTTTGGCCAAGGTAGTTATAAAAGTAGGAATAGTAGGAATTATAATTAGCCTAGAAGTGAACAGCTCGACCGCCGGTGCTAGCTGGATATAACGTTACTGCAAAAGGCTGACCTAAACCCATAGTGACTCATTTGTCCCTATTTGGCCAAATTCTTCTCTTTTTAATGCAGCTGACCCGTCTGCCTGGAGAATACCTACTAACCTGTCATGACGAAGGTAGGACGCTCAAAGTACAAAGGAGGAGCTCTGTCACATAGCGGCCGTTGCGTTGTTCTGTAGTGGGGAGCTGCGAGGTATATAAGTCAGAATGACGCCAGACCGAAGCCAGACAGAATGGCGAGACATTCGGGGATACACACAGGTGAACGCAGGGGCTGGTCCATATGATTGGTTTAGTCTAAAAAAATCCCGATGATTTAATTGGTCAAAAAAATGCTTGTACGATTGATTATCTGAAATAATGAAATTAATTGTACGCTACCATGGAACACTCCTGACAGTATGAAGCGATCGCGATGATGTCACGGTGACGCAGTGGTAGGCAAAAAGCAGGTGTTTGGCAAAATATTGATTTACATACGAACCAGTAATTTTATCTGCTAATTTAAATATCAATTTTTAATCCAATCTGCTGACGTCCTTGTAGGCACCAGCCGTCAAATACCCCGGATATAAACAACAACAGCGATCGCTCGTGTGGACTCTACTTGGACCATTGATTTTCCTTGCGCAAATCAGTGCGGCGCGTCAGGCTGCCTCCAAAATGCTAGGAATTTGTAGATGACATGGACTCATTAGAAACAAGAATCCCAGATTCAACTTTTCTAATATGCAGCAGGGCCCGAACGACTTGGACTGCAGGTCTCGCGCTAGCCACATTTCATCCTAAGAAACGTACAGTGCACTGTGTGCTGCATATCCAATTCACAGCTGTTCTGTATCCAACGCCTCCAATTACAACAACAAAACGTCTCAGTATTGAAGATCTTGTGAGTCTTTCTTCAGTCCGACTTACGATGGAACTCCCACGTCGACTCTATTTGCAGTAAATCTGTCGGCACCTGTTCCTTCTTCGTAAACAGAAACCATTTCAGAATTCCACCGACGACCTTGTCACAGTTTGCGTCTTACATTGGACCGGTCCTCGAGTATTCAGAGTGCCACACCTGGCCTGTGCGCCGAAGCCATGTGGAATTTAGACACCTTTTAAATCCAGGTGACAGTAGAGATTAAACTACTGGGGCGGAATCAGGGGATGGTTGGAAGGTGATTTGTGGGCGATAAAGGGGCCAGGTCAAGAAGTGAGGAAAGAACTGAGAAGTAATTTTTTTGCGCCCTCCCACCCTCCCAGTTTTACTGTTGAAGGTTTCTTAATGCCTCAGACGCCAAGGTAAAGGATGGGATTTTTCTCCCGGAATATCTTAGTATGCTGCCCTCTGGTTCACCATTGCCAGAGGATCGAGAAGGTGCAACTGGGAGCTGTGCGCACAATACTATTGGGACCGAACTACACGTCTTACACCGATGCCTGTTCGTATTAGTAAAGTAATGACCAAAACGAATGGACACGGACTATGAACGCTGAGCTTTTCGCCCTACTATATGTTTTATACCATGTATGTGTAGCGATAATGGTTGATAGGTTTTTAGAACTCCATGTAATCTGTATCTCTGTTATATCTTATCTGACCCTTACCTCCCTCGTGACCTCAATAAAAAGTAGCCTGCTGGCCGATTTGAGCTTCTCATGAAAAAAGGTTCAAACAAACAAACTTCGGACCACCTACTCTAGTGTCACGACGTCTTGACCTGATCAAAACTTTGCTAAATCTCACAGTCACTCTAAACAGTTCCTGCACTTAACGCCACAAGTCAGATGTGAAATCAGTGGCAGACACCAAACTGATCACCTACAAACAAATGAATCAAAATTTGTACATTTAGTGTAAACATTTATTGAAAGCGTAACTGTACCGTTATAGTGCAAAATTACAGGAAACCTTTCACAAAAAGAGTCACACAAAAAACTGTATTTGTACAAAACGTTTTGGGGTCAGTTTTGACCCCATACGGTAATCTACGTCACAAAAAAGCTACGGTGGTTTGAAAAAGCTACGGTGGTTTGAGGTTTAAAACTAGAGTTCGGCGACCTCATACCTTCATGAATATTTAGAGCTTTTGTTAATTTCTTGCAAATGACTTAACATTAACATGATTTATGCATGGTGTTGTTCATAATTGAATAACGTACAGTACACATGTCACAATTAAAATTCCCAATTCAGATCATTAATCATTAATTTGTTTTGCAATTTTTGCATAAATTATGCAAATAAGTTCCTCATTTGCATATTTGATATGTGCATATGTTCCACTGATTATAATTAACAAGTGTTACATTTATCAAAGTCGAGTTATTGCAAACAATGGAATTATACAATTTCCTCATTAATTATGCAAATTAAGTCCTCATTTGCATAAAATGCATATCATTATGAACATCTTTGCCCAAGCTACCTGCATACCTAAAATCAAGTAACGTCCTTGCTAAAATGAAGGCAATCCATCGCTCCTTTCTGCAGTTATCCTCTTTGGATTGTATTGACAAAAAACGCACCTGCAGTTCCACATTTAAATGTTAGGGGACTGAAACTTCCCCCACTTTGTCATGAGGCTAAAAGCTGTCTACCACCCAAATGTCACGACCATATCATGTCCGAGACAAGAGATACATTGAAAAAACTGCTATGATAGAATATTCTCATTAATTATGTAAATGTACTACAATTTTAGATAATTAGTATCTTATCTTGTACAACATTGTTTAAGGTACCTACATACCAAAAATCATGACAATCCGTCGTTCCCTTCTTGAGTTATCCTCGTCAGAAGTTTATGACAAAAAGGCCCCTGCTATCCCAAAACTAGACGCTAAGGGGCCCAAACTTATGTCATTTCTTCCTGAGCACAAGAGCTATCTAATACTCAAAAATCGTGACCAAAGCATGTTCAGAACACCGAGATAGCAAAACCGGAAGTTGCGCTGCAGTACCAAGGCGAGCCACTAGGTGGCCCAAAATCTAATCATTTCCAGCTTTCACCACACCCCACCAACACACCATGACATTTCATGGAGGTAAATATAACCTCCATGACATTTCATGGAGGTTTCATGGAGGTAAATATAACCTCCATGACATTTCATGGAGGTAATAAGGTCACAGAACCACTACGCTTTCACTTGTCCATGACCCCTTCTTCAGTTCTTTGAAAAATGAATAGAGTTCGATGAAATGGCTGGGCTGTCTACCTGGCTTATCTACCTGGCCTGTCTACTGGCCTGGCTATCACGTCAGGGTACCGAGATCCCTCCACTCATATCCCTACAAATGACAAATGACTGATATAGATGCGCCCTTTAGCGGAATAGAGGAAAATTACAGATATTACTCTGGGATGGTACGAGAGCATGTACTTGAAAGCGTATTGTCAAGACATATACGAGCAAAATAAACTGATATCTATTTGCTTGTTTGAATTTCTTAGGGCCTGTAACAGATAAACATTATTAAGGGCAGAAGAAAACGACTTTCGTGGTTGGTGTTGCGTACAACGATACCTTACTGGCAGTTTTGCCAAACAAAGGAGGTCATAAGAGGTCACCACGTAACTTTAAAAAAACACGGATGTTCCTAGAGGATTGGATTTTGACTTGACATTTTCCCCTTACGTTATCGAAGATTTTAAGATTGAAGATTTAGACTTCAACATACGTAACAAGGACTGTCTGCTTTGAAACAAGGCTAGAATACCTCAGTTTGCGTTTTGATTAAGCCCGCAAACAAATGTTGTTTTTGCGAGCCAGACAAATTATACATAACGTTCTTGCTCTTACCTGAGCATATTTTCTGCTATCTGACGTATTTTATGTTGTTGTCAGTAAGTAGTACAGATTCGGCAAGAGAAATAAACATAAATAATAGCAAGTTGGGCGTGCAATTTAATCCGGTGCGCTTTATGTGGAAAATATCAGAAAGAATCACACGACTTTTTTAATCAATCAACTTTGATTTGGGATACTAATGGCTAATCTAAAACGCGCTATCTAATTGGATGATATCTGGAGTAAAAGGCCCCAATCTGTGACCAATGGTGTCGTTTCAGTATTCGACATAGGAAGACATCATTGGACGATCCTTTTCGCTGATTGGTTGCATTTTGATAATCAAATTATCAAACTGCACGTGCAGGAAGACACATTGTCAATTGCAGGTGCTTGTCAAGGAATTTGGATTGCGTTGTTCGTGTTATGGAGGTTGGTTCCTGTTCGTGTTTTGCCATATTTTTCGCAGTTTGGGGATTCCGCGCGGGATATTCTACGGATTATTGCGGGACCAGACTGCTGGCCGCCTAGAACTACACTAATGTCTGAGGTGGGTGGTGTACTCGTTACAATTTGTTAAATACAAATACTGTAAATGCATTTAAGTTCGCGGGGATTTAATTGGCGCGGTAGAGGGAAAAGGGACTTTTCGCGTAATCTCCAAGCAGATCCTACAATGGCATGAAATAGTACCAAACTGGCCAAGGAGTGTAGTCTGCCAAGAGGTGTCCATTTGCCATGTAGAATCTGCCGCCAGTCGGCTAGAACAAAGGCTATTAACATCCAATTGTTTCCCAATCAAACTGTGCTTGCAGTGTAGATGCTAATTGCCCTCCTTCCTGTTTGGTGCTAACTTCCAACTGGGACATGTGTTAGTCACTGACTTTGTCCCAGTGCAAGTCGCTCGTAAAATAATTAGCACATGGCAACAGGGAGGGGCAGCAACACCATTGTTGAATAGAAATGCTCCTCCCTGTTTCAGTGGAGGCAGATCCCCGGTAGCCAAACACACTCCTAGGCCGGCTTCACTCCTCTGCCAGCCTTTGATACTATCTTATGCTACCGTAGGATCTGCTTGGAGATTACTTTTCGCGGTGGATTTAATTTCGCGGTTACACCATAGACTGCAGCCTAATACCACTATAGAAAAATTTTCGCGGTGGATTTAAGTTCGCGGTGAAGTGGTCACCGCGAAAACCGCGAATATTAATCCACCGCGAATATTTCTGCATTTACAGTATAACGGATAGTTAACATTGATAATAACACATGTGTTCCATGCGTTAGCTACCTTACGTTAGACCATGTTGATTTGATTGTATGGATGACATCCACGCGCATCAATTTTTTGCGCTATTCTATTGTCTATTCTAGAGTTATCATAGTTCCATAGATAGGAGTAACCACCATCATCAAGTATTTATTTTACATGGTGGAGCCAAGTTTTCTTATGATTGTTTACAGGTACATTTTTACATTTTGTTGACAGAGCAGTGCGTCTATTTCTAAAGGGTGTGTAGAGTAATCTAACTGTTCAAGGCGTAGCCAGTACTTAACTATGCGGATTGCTATATCTATGCCTGTTGGATAGACTCCAAGTTCTGCTCTACATGCAGAGTTACAGGAATTCCTGTGCACGCCAAGGATATTTTTACAAAAGCGGGTTTGGATATTTTCCACTGGACAGTTGTCTTTTCCACAGCCTATGCCCCAAATCTCACTACCATATAACACGATGGGCTTAATACACGTATTGAATAGCTTTAGTAGAGTCTTGGGGGACATCGTTGAAAGAGTGAGAGGTTTGAGGCCGAATACAGCTTTACGTGCCTCTAGAGACAGATTCTTTTTAGCTAAGGAATAAGTACCTGACGAGGACAACGTCAGGCCTAGCCTAGCCTAGCCGTGGGGTGATACCTTATTGTTGCGATTCAAACTTAGGGTTCAAGTTCCGGCCGGGCAAACTTTATATCATTAGAAAGGCCTCTTTGTGCGCTATTGAAAGATGCAAACCACAGTCCAATCGTATGCTTCCTTCTTGAGACATTCCTGATCGTTTGGACTCTACTCGTGGCCTAACCGCTAGCCTTAGCCGTATGCCAGGGGTGGGATGATACCTTAATAATGAGATTCCAAGTTAGGTCACGATTTTGGGGTGTTAGATAGCTCTTGTGCTCAGAAATAAATGACATAAGTTTGGGCCCCCTAGCGGCTAGTTTTGGGATAGCAGAGACATTTTTGTCAAAAACGTCTGAACCATTACAAATCTCCAGCCTGGTTTGGTTCATTCCACCCCTCGCAGCTGTACCTGAGAGTTCACAAGGCCCACGGGTCAGACTCCCTGACCCCCACGCGTCACTTTCCAGACGGGCGGACCGTACCAAGTAGTTCCCAGTTAGCAAAAGGGCAGGTAAATGGTTTGGTAAAAAGGACTTTTTCATGGACTGCGCATGGCAAGTGGGGTATGTTTTTAAGGAAAATGGCCGCCTCCTGTATAGTACATGATTTCTGCAGTTCTGTGAGTAGTTTGGGGAGTAATTTCGTAAAACCGGCACACGCAGGAGGGGCTAAACCTAGGTTACGCAGGTCGGGAAAGAGAGCCCGAACCAGATGTGTTGGCACCCTGCATTCCGTACTGACGATAACTCAAGAAGGGAACAACGGATTTTAATGATTTTTGGTATGTAGGTGCCTTAGACAATGTTGTACAAACTAAAATACTAATTATGCAAAATAGGACTACGTTTGCATAGTTAATGAGAGTATTCTATCATAGCAGTTTTTTCTATGTATCTCTTGTCCCGGACGTGAAATGGTATTGACATTTGGGTGGAGATAGTGTCATAAAGAAGTGGGGCAAGTTTCAGCCCCCTAACATTTAATCTCTAAACTACAGGGGCGTTTTTATTAAGACATTCCAAAGTGGATACCTGCAGAGAGGATTGACGGATTGGCATCATGTTAGGCATGCAGGTAGCTTAGGCAAAGATGTTCATAATGATATACATGTTATGCAAATGAGGACTTAATTTGCATAACTAATGAGGTACTTCCATAAATGTAACATATGCTAATTATTATATGTGGAATATAAGCAGATACCAAATAACTTAATTGCATGATTTATGTAAAAATTGCAAAGCCGCTTTATGACTAATAAAGGGAATTTAATAATTGTGATATGTGTAGAGTTAGTAACAACACCATGCATAGATTATGTTAATGTGTTGGTCTATTGCATGAAATTTAAAAAAGCTCTAAATATTTCATGGAGGTATGAGGTCGCCGAACTCTAGCTTAAATATTGTGTTTTATCCATTTATATCGGAACATATCCGATTTTGGTATTCCTAAAGTGCACCCTGCTATATTTTCTCCGTGCCGAAGCTTTGTGGCCCTTAACTATAGAAATCCCAATAGGCCGAAAACTGTGTTCTGCTCCATTCAAAGTAATTTACGCTGGAAGAAACCACTAGTGTCTCGCGGTGTACCGAAAGTGCGAAAAGGAACGAAAAGGAGCGAAAAGGAATGAAAAGGAACGAAAAGGAACGAAAAGGAGCGAAAAGGAGCTAAAAGGAGCGAAAAGGAACGGAAAGGAGCGAAAAGGAACGAAAAGGAACGAAAAGGAAAGTACCGAAAGTGCGAAAAGGAACGAAAAGGAACGAAAAGATTGGATAGGAACGAAAAGGAACGAAAAGGAAAGTACCGAAAGTGCGAAAAGGAACGAAAAGGAACGAAGTATGAAGCAAAGTGAAATAAAATCGATGGGAATATAAGGTAACGGTACTGTGATCGGCAAATGCATTTGAAACGGACTTTATTTTTGTATTTTGTGGCTTGTTCCACGAAATTCCTAGAGCTCCAATGGTTCAACGGCGAACCGGCGGGAAAGTGCACGCGTGGAAATAGCTAAATACAAATGAAAGGCGATAGGCGGAGTCACGAATCAGTGCGTCCCGGGTTCCCACGCGGGCTGTCACAGATGAAATTGGGGGGGTGGGGAGGGGGGTCGGTTGAAAGCCGCTAGAAAAACATTTGACGGGTTGAAATTCTGGTGTCCCAAAAATGTCACAAAGTCGTTTTCTAGTGGTCCCGGCCTAAATTACAAGTGGCCCCCGGCAATCGGGACACCGCGTTGATTTCAATTTGAGGCCTGGTTCCAAAGACTTTTTCTGCCGAACCTGCACGGGAGACGTGAGTCGTCCGCCAGATCTCTCCGTAGTTTCCCAATATCCTTTGCACACATTCCTCACGTTGGCCCTTTCTTCCCGCAAAATGATTAATACTCATGGTACAACGTGAAGAAAACTCCTTGGTACAATGTATACATGTCTATCCTTTCACAGCTTTTCTTTTGTCGTGAACGAGCAAGAAGATATGTCTCCAGTCTCCAGAAAACCATGTTTTGGGCCCTGTTGAAGGGAGCTGTCATGCTCGTGGGGCAGCGGTTTATTAGCATATCCTTCCTGACCGGACCTCTATTAGACGTAAACAATCGCAGGTCATTTGCATGCGGCGCTCCCATCTTGGGAGAACAGAAGCCACCCAAATACAACAACAACGCTACAATCTTGCCTCATTTTAAAAATGTGTATTAATCGATATTTATCCATCACCCACCAGTAACTGAATTTTAGTCCTTACTTTCTTATCTCAGTTATGTTTCCTTGTATTTTGCTGATCTTCAGAGAATAATTTAGCCACACAAACACAACAGCCTATAACAGCCCCGTAAAAATTTGATATTGCCAAATTCTGAGTAAAATAAAAACACGTTTCATAGGCTTCTAACGCCCGCAGTACCGGTTCCTTATATTCTCATTATATTTCAGCCATACATAGTATGGTGAAATATATTGTATTCGTAATGTTTCTTTCTTTCTTTCTTTCTTTCTTTCTCCTGTCAAATCTTCAAAGTGATTCATCTCCGCCGTTCCTGGACCGAATGACCTGAAATTTGGCACAGGGGTAGAATGGGCCAATACCTTGATGCTTTTTTCTCAGTTTTTTCATATCTGCCTCTAAAATGATTTTATTGAGATTTTTTGGTCAATTTTAGACCAAAACTGTATATTTTGGCCCCTGTACCCTGGTATTACAACCAAATGAGCTGAAATTTGACAGAGATGTGCCTTGATAATGCTCTCATATAAATTCGATAACACTTTTGGTGTACAGTACAACAAAATGCTTATTTTTGCGATTTTTTGACCAATTTTTGACCAAAAAAGGACACTTTTGGCCCCTGTACCCTGGTATTACAACCAAATGAGCTGGAATTTGACAGAGATGTGCCTTGATAATGCCCCCATATAAATTCAATAACACTTTTGGTGTACAGTACAACAAAATGCTTATTTTTGCGATTTTTTGACCAATTTTTGACCAAAAAAGGACACTTTTGGCTCCTGTACCTTGGTATTGCAACCGAATGAGCTGAAATTTGACACAGATGTGTCTTGATAATCCCTTCATATAAATTCAATAACACTTTTGGTGTACAGTGCAACAAAATGCTTATTTTTGCGATTTTTGGCCAATTTTTGACCAAAAAAGGACACTTTTGGCTCCTGTACCCTGGTATTACAATTAAATGACCTGAAATTTGGTATAGATAGGCATTAGATACTTGGTAACAAGATTCAAGTAAAATTTTTGACATAAACAACTTTAAAATGATTAATTTTGGCACTTTTCTGAGGGGAAATTTGTTTTCTTTTGGCCTCCTGACGTGACCTTCCGTGACCCCGCACAGAGCCACACCTGTGCGTGTCAGCCGGAGACTTAATTGAATCAAAGACCTAGCCAATCAGCGAAGAGGAGGCCAAAGGCTAATTAATATTCATAAGCGGGGCCTCATGATCCCGTATATAGCAGTGTTCCCGCCAGGGGGAGCGAAGCCCGCCTAAGGCTCTCGCATTTTAGACTATTCAGAAGGCTTTATATTGTATCAGTTCTTAGGGGCATATCTATGATAATCGCAGCAGTCACTTAACTTCTCTTCAGGAGTTTAGCGTAACACTATTTCAGGTCAAACCGTCAAAGGCAACTAAAAACAAACTTTAACGTTACTGAGTTCAACAGTACTTATAACTTGTTATCCGAAGTTGAAACGCTAGCGATGGTATTTTCGCTGCGCTGTTAGCTCCGTGCGACTGTTGCTGACGGTCTTATAACGGTATATTTTGCACCCCTGTACCCTGGTATGAGTAACATTTGGCATAAGATAGTTGGTAAAATGATCCAAGTAAAATTTTTGGCATAAAGTACTGTAAAAGGCTTAATTACAGCACTTTTTTTAGGGGAAATTGGTTTTCTTTCGTTCTCCATGCCATGACCTTTCGGACGTTCACCCCACAGAGCCGACATCTGCACCTGCGTCTAGCCGGCAGGAAGAGTTAATTCTTCTTCTTCTTCTTCTTTCATTAGGGCTGCCACCCTCAACTTGTTGAGTATTCTGCAGCCATAGCTTACTCCGAGAAGATCACTGCGCAAGCGGAGGGGGACTTTAAAATTCAATTAATGGTTCAGTCAATCAGCGAAGAGGAAAGCGAAGGCTAATTAATATTCATAAGCGGGACCACACAATACGTTAACTTGAAGACTCAGGCCGTACAGACTTCTCGCCAGGATTTTTTCAAAGCGTCGGACAGGGGTCCGGGGGCCGCCGAATGTCCCTGGCGGGGTCCAGGGGCAGGGCCACTGTGGGGGGGGGGGGTGGGGGCAGGTGGGCGAAGCCCCCCCGGAAGCTCTTGCATTTTAGACTATTGAGAAGGCTTCTTTTATCAGTTTTTTTAGGGCCATATCTACGATAATCGTAGCAGTCGCTTACTTCTATTCAGCAGTTTGACTTTAAAATATTTCGGGTCAAAGCTTCAAAGACAACTAAAACCTCATAAACAACAAACTTTACTTAGCTCAACAGTATACAAAAATATTGTACGGGTTGCCATCCTTAGTTGAAGCGCTTATTTATAGCGCTAGTATCTTCGCTCCGCCGTTAGCCGCCGTGCGACTTTTGTTGACGGTCTGATATCCCTACGTCGCCGCCTCGCTGATATTCCCACGGACATGTTTCAAGAAAAATACCCAGCAAAAAACGCTAGCTGTTCTGCGTCAAATTCTATTCTATAAAACATGTGGGACTCAGTGTTACAGTCTAAATATTTTGTAGAAGCACCGCTGTAGGAAAGAAGGTCCAAGCAATGTAAAACATCACGTAGCATGAAGTTCGCTGTCAACTGGCACACAGCACATGACTGTTTGAAACTCTAAGTCTAATCAACAGCCGTGTTTGATTGATAGCCGGCGGTCCTTTGATGAAGTCGGCGAAAGGTGCGTTAGTTAGAAAATCTGCGTTTAGTTTTGATACGTAATTATAAGTTAGACAGTGGCGAGAATGATTATTTTCTCATCAATATTTCTCTTCAGAATTATTTGAACTTAATTGTACATCTAAACAATTGGCTTACCTGTGCAATGTTTATATGATTAATGATCAGTGTACTGAAATCATGTGTAACGTATGGCTCCTAGTCAATAGATCAGCATTTTTCTCTATAGTGACCACCTGTCTATAGTGGCCACATTTCTATCACTGGACTGGAACTTGCGAAAACTGCTGTATTTTCTCCAGAGCAAATGTACGTGTTCCTAGTGCTGTTGTTGTTTGACATAAACTTTGAACATTTAAATTGTAAGTAACTTTAAACTGCCAGAGTTTCAGCCCAATAAAACACTCTCAGTGCCAGGGTATGAACAGACTGAAAATGAATCCTCGAACAAGGTTCAATCGTATCTTCCGGGCCTGGCAGGACTGAGTTGTTAAACTAAAATAAGAATAGGCTCGATGGCTGATTGCATACAAAGTAAAACAGTTTAACAGTTTTACAGCTTGAAGAAAACAAACGCTCCTACAGTACCTGCACCTGCTTGATAATTATTAAATCGTATGCCCTACTTGAATAAAAAAAGTTCACTGCAATAATAAATGTATCCACATCACAAGGAGCTTATACTTTTTTAAACTTACACCTAGTTATCGTACTGAAAATTGTTAATGACATTACATGAAGTCATTCAACAATTTTCAGTCATGATGAAAATTTTCTGAATGGAAGGTGTGATTATTGTCATTTTCTGAAAAATAGAAGCAAGCTCTGTCTTTACCTGGAGTCAATTCACAATACCAGTCCACTTTGGGGGATAATGTACTGTTAAGAGGATGTTCCATTTTTGCGCAGGGGTGATTTGGAACAGTCCAATGTTGCGTGGGAAGGGGTATGGCTGAAATATGCTGTATTTGCTCTTAAGCAAATGTCGGCCTTTCTAGTTGATTTTATTTTAGTTTGCTTCATACTTCGTTCCTTTTCGTTCCTTTTCGCACTTTCGGTAGCAAAAAAGCGAAAAGGAACGAAAAGGAACGAAAAGGAAAGTGCCGAAAGTGCGAAAAGGAACGAAAAGGAAAGTACCGAAAGTGCGAAAAGGAACGAAAAGGAAAGTACCGAAAGTGCGAAAAGGAACGAAAAGGAACGAAAAGGAAAGTACCGAAAGTGCGAAAAGGAACGAAAAGGAACGAATAGGACCCAACCCAATCCGAGAGACCGAACCAAAACTAACGGTAAATCAGCCGCATACAAAACGATCTATCCCCGGCCTTACCAAACTACCCCGCAACAACGTAGAGCACAACAAGCAGTGCGGCCGAAATCTGAAAGCGCCTGTAATCACTGTAACGTGT
>NC_049995.1:1562736-1563324 GCF_000003815.2 Branchiostoma floridae | reverse complement strand
CTGAACTGGCCCGGCACTAGACGATGGCTGAAAGCCACAAACCGCATAATTCTATTGTGCATGGTTGCCGAGATATTCTCGATCATAGGTTCACCTTAGCCGTAACCGCTACGTAACACATACGGGGGCATATACGCTTGAGATTCCGGGGTCTTCAAAGTTATTCCGGCGGGTCAAACTTGGTATCGTTTGAAAGGTCTCTAGGTAGGGAATAGTAAGCCACAAACCGCATAATTCTATTGTGCATGGTTGCCGAGATATTCTCGACCATAGGTTCACCTTAGCCCTAACCGCTACTTAAGACATTCGGGCGTATATACGCTTGAGATTCCGAAGTCCTCAACGTTATTCCGGCGGGTCAAACTTGGTATCTTTAGATAGGTCCCTAGGTACGAAATAGTAAGCCACAAACCGCATAATTGTATTGTGCATGGTTGCCGAGATATTCTCGATCATAGGTTCACCTTAGCCGTAACCGCTACGTAACACATACGGGCGTATATACGCTTGAGATTCCGGAGTCTTCGAATTATTCCGGCGGGTTAAACTTGGCATCGTTAGAAAGGTCCCTACGAAGGGAATAGTAAG
>NC_049995.1:1561655-1562266 GCF_000003815.2 Branchiostoma floridae | reverse complement strand
CGCTTGAGATTCCGGAGTTTTCAAAGCTATTCCGGCGAGTCAAACTTGGTATCGATAGAAAGGACCCCAGGTAGGGAATAGTAAGCCACAAACCGCATAATTCTATTGTGCATGGTTGTCGAGATATTCTCGATCATAGGTTCACCTTAGCCGGAACCGCTACGTAACACATACGGGCGTATATACGCTTGAGATTCCGGATTCTTCAAAGTTGTTCCGGCGGGTCAAACTTGGTATCGTTAGAAAGGTATCTAGGGAGGGAATAGTAAGCCACAAAACGCATAATTCTATTGTGCATGGTTGCCGAGATATTCTCGATCATAGGTTCACCTTAGCCGTAACCGCTACGTAACACATACGGGCGTATATACGCTTGAGATTCCGAAGTCTTCACAGTTTATTTTCGGCGGGTCAAACTTGGTATCGGAAGAAAGGTCTCTAGGTAGGGAATAGTAAGGCCACAAACCGTACAACTCTATTGTGCATGGTTGTCGAGATATTCTCGATCATAGGTTCGCCTTAGGCGGTAACCGCTACGTAACACATACGGGCGTATATACGCTTGAGGATTCCGGATTCTTCAAAGTGATGTCCGGGGGTCAAACTTTGGT
>NC_049995.1:1559063-1561555 GCF_000003815.2 Branchiostoma floridae | reverse complement strand
CGGTCAAACTTGGTATCGTTAGAAAGGTCCCTAGGTAGGGAATAGTACGCCACAAACCGCATAATTCTATTGTGCATTGTTGCCGAGATATTCTCGATCATAGGTTCACCTTAGCCGTAACCGCTACGTAACACATACGGGCGTATATACGCTTGAGATTCCGGAATCTTCAAAGTTATTCCGGCGGTTCAAACTTGGTATCGTTAGAAAGGTCCCTAGGTAGGGAATAGTAAGCCACAAACCGCATAATTCTATTGTGCATAGTTGCCGAGATATTCTCGATCATAAGTTCACCTTAGCCCTAACCGCTACGTAACACATACGGGCGTATATACGCTTGAGATTCCGGAGTCTTCAAAGTTATTCCGGCGGGTCAAACTTGGTATCTTTAGAAAGGTACATAGGTAGGAAATAGTAAGCCACAAACCGCATAACTCTATTGTGCATGGTAGCCGAGATATTCTCAATCATAGGTTCACCTTAGCCCTAACCGCTACGCAACACATACGGGCGTATATACGCTTGAGATTCCGAAGTCTTCAAAGTTATTCCGGCAGGTCAAACTTGGTATCGTTAGAAAGGTACATAGGTAGGGAATAGTAAGCCACAAACTGCATAATTCTATTGTGGATGGTTGCCGAGATGTTCTCGATCCTAGGTTCACCTTAGCCGTAACCGCTACGTAACACATACGGGCGTATATACGCTTGAGATTCCGTAGTCTTCAAAGTTATTCCGGCGGGTCAAACTTGGTATCGTTAGAAAGGTCCCTAGGTAGGGAATAGTAAGCCACAATCCGCATAATTCAATTGTGCATGGTTGCCGAGATATTCTCGATCATAGGTTCACCTTAGCCGTAACCGCTACGTAACACATCCGGGGTATATATGCTTGAGATTCCGGAGTCTTCAAAGTTATTACGGCGGGTCAAACTTGGTATCGTTAGAAAGGTCCCTAAGTAGGGAATAGTAAGCCACAAACCGCATAATTCTATTGTGCATGGTTGCCGAGATATAAAGAGTAAGCTAGACAGGGTTCCAGACAGCCAGAGAGATAGACGGACAAAGAGGAAACTAGACAGTGTTGCAGACAGTAAAGAGGTAGTCAGACACGGTTCCAGACAGACAAAGACGAAGCTAGACAGAGTTCCAGACAACCAGAATGATAGACGGACAAAGAGGAAACCAGACAGGGTTGCAGACAGACAAAGAGTAAGTCAGACAGGGTTCCAGACAGACAGATATATAGACGGACAAAGAGGAAGCCAGACAGCGTTGCAGACAGACAGGGAGATAGACGGACAAAGAGGAAGCCAGACAGAGTTGCAGACAGACAAAGAGGAAGCCAGACAGGGTTGCAGACAGACAAAGAGTAAGAGAGACAGGGTTCAAGACAGACAGAGAGATAGACGGACAAAGATGAAGCCAGACAGGGTTGCAGATAGACAGAGAGATAGACGGACAAAGAGGAAACCAGACAGGGTTGCAGACAGACAAATAGTCAGCGAGACAGGGTTGCAGGCAGACAAAGAGTAAACCACACAGGGTTCCAGACAGACAGACAGAGAGATAGAAGGACAATAGGGAAGCCTTACAGGGTAGCAGACAGACAGGGAGATAGACGGAGACGAGGAAACCAGACAGGGTTGCAGACAGACAAAGAGTAAGCCAGACAGTGTTCCAGACAGACAAAGAGATAGAAGAACAATAGGGAAGCCTTACAGGGGAGCAGACAGACAGGGAGATAGACGGACGAAGAGAAAACCAGACAAGGTTGCAGACAGACAAAGAGTAACACAAACGAGGTTGCAGTCAGGCAGAGAGAGATACGGACAAAGAGGAAGCCGGACAGAGTTGCAGACTGACAAAGAGGAAGCCAGACAGGGTTGCAGACAAATAGGGAGATAGACGGAAAAAGAGGAAACCAGACAGGGTTGCAAACAGACAAAGAGAAAGTCAGACAGGGTTGTAGACAGACAAAGAGTAAGTCAGACAGGGTTCCGGACAGAGGAGACCACACAGAAGAAAGAGGAAACCAGACAGGGTTGCAGACAGACAAAGAGGAAGCTAGACAGGGTTCCAGACAGACAGACAGACAGAGAGGAAGCGAGACAGCGTTGCAGACAGACAGACAGAGACATAGACGGACAAAGAGAAAACCAGACAGGGTTGCACAAAGACAAAGAGTAAGCCGGACAGGGTTGCAGACAAACAAAGAGTAAGCCAGACAGGGTTCCAGAAGACAAAGAGATAGACGGACAATAGGGAAGGCAGACAGGGCTGCAGACAGACAGGGAGATAGACGGACAAAAAGGAAATGAGACAGGGTTTCAAACAGACAAAGAATAAGCCAGACAGGGTTCCAGAAAGACAGAGAGATAGACGGACAAAGAGGAAGCCAGGCAGGGTTGCAGACAAACAGAGAGATAAACGGACAAAGAGGAAACCAGACAGGGTTGCAGACAGACAAAGAGTAAGTCAGGCAAGGTGCAG
>NC_049995.1:1553683-1558963 GCF_000003815.2 Branchiostoma floridae | reverse complement strand
GCTGGGGTGTGATGTTGATACTGTGCAGATCTTTGGCCACAACGTCCATCCAGCGGGTGCGGGGCGCCCCCCGTGGTCGTCGTCATCCTGCCTGCTGTGGGTTGAACTCAAGCAGGGGCTCTGGTGGGGTGCTCTGGAGGGAGTCGGAGGACGTGCCCGTACCAGTGAACCCTTCTGATGGCTGCAAGGGAGGAGGCAGGTGGTTGCCCGGTCTGCTCCCTGAGTTCAGTGTTGCGCACATGCTCGTGCCACCGGGTGCCAGTAATCCTCCTCAGAGCTCTAGAGTCAAATCCGTCGAGCCGGGCAGCCAGGGTGTTGTTCAGTGCCCAGGTTTCCGAGCCGTACAGGAGGACTGAAATAACCGAGGAGTTGTAGACTCGTTGTTTGGTCTGCAGGGAGATATGTCGATGTCGCCAGAGTGGTTTCCACAGGGACTGTAGGACAGCTGAGGCCTGGGCGCGTCTTTGGTTGATCTCGGGTTTCAGGTCACTTGTCTTGGAGATTATTGATCCAAGGTACTTGAACGCCGAGACGAAGTTCACGGTGCACTGGTTGAAGATGAGGGGCTCAGGGTCCGGGCCGTCTCCAATGTGCATGAGCTCTGTCTTGCTCCGGTTGATGCTGAGACCAAGCTTCTTGGCCTCCTCATCGTAAACCGTGAGGGCGTCAACCAGTTGGTCCAGATCATCAACGAGCAGAGTAAGCAAGGCAGGGTTGCAGAAAGACAGAGAGATAGACGGACAAAGAGGAAAGCAGACAGGGTTGCAGACAGACAAAGAGTAAGCCAGACAAGGTTCCAGACAGACAAATAGATATTCTCGATCATAGGTTCACCTTAGCAGTAACCGCTACGTAACACATACGGGCGTATATAGTATACGCTTGAGATTCCGGAGTCTTCAAAGTTATTCCGGCGGTTCAAACTTGGTATCGTTAGAAAGGTCCCTAGGTAGGGAATAGTAAGCCACAAACCGCATAATTCTATTGTGCATGGTTGCCGAGATATTCTCGATCATAGGTTCACCTTAGCCGTAACCGCCACGTAACACGTACGGACGTATATACGCTTGAGATTCCGAAGTCTTCAAAGTTATTCCGGCGGGTCAGATTTGGTATCGTTAGAAAGGTCCTAGATAAGGAATAGTAAGCCACGAACCGCATAATTCTATTGTGCATGGTTGCCGAGATATTCTCGATCATAGGTTCACCTTAGCCGTAACCGCTACGTAACACATACGGGCGTATATACGCTTGAGATTCCGGAGTTTTCAAAGCTATTCCGGCGGGTCAAACTTGGTATCGTTAGAAAGGACCCCAGGTAGGGAATAGTAAGACACAAAACGCATAATTCTATTGTGCATGGTTGCCGAGATATTCTCGATCATAGGTTCTTCTTAGCCGTAACCGCTACGTAACACATACGGGCGTATATACGCTTGAGATTCCGGGGTCTTCAAAGTTATTCCGGCGGGTCAAATTTGGTATCGTTAGAAAGGTCCCCAGGTAGGGAATGGTAAGCCACAAACCGCATAATTCTATTGTGCATTGTTGCCGAGATATTCTCGATCATAGGTTCACCTTAGCCGTAACCGCTACGTAACACATACGGCCGTATATATGCTTGAGAGTCCGGAGTCTTCAAAGTTATTCCGGCGGGTTAAACTTGGTATCGTTAGAAAGGTCCCTACGAAGGGAATAGTAAGCCACAAACCGCATAATTCTATTGTGCATGGTTGCCGAGATATTTTCGATCATAGGTTCACCTTAGCCGTAACCGCTACGTAACACATACGGGCGTATATACGCTTGAGATTCCGGAGTCTTCAAAGTTATTCCGGCGGGTCGAATTTGGTATCGTTTGAAAGGTCTCTAGGTAGACAATAGTAAGCCACAAACCGCATAATTCTATTGTGCATGGTTGTCGAGATATTCTCGATCATAGGTTCACCTTAGCCGTAACCGCTACGTAACACATACGGGCGTATATACGCTTGAGATTCCGGATTCTTCAAAGTTGTTCCGGCGGGTCAAACTTGGTATCGTTAGAAAGGTATCTAGGTAGGGAATAGTAAGCCACAAAACGCATAATTCTATTGTGCATGGTTGACGAGATATTCTCGATCATAAGTTCACCTTAGCCGTAACCGCTACGTAACACATACGGGCGTATATACGCTTGAGATTCCGGAGTCTTCAAAGTTATTCCGGCGGGTCATACTTGGTATCGTTAGAAAGGTCCCTAGGTAGGAAATAGTAAGCCACAAACCGCATAATTCTATTGTGCATTGTTGCCGAGATATTCTCGATCATAGGTTCACCTTAGCCGTAACCGCTACTTTAGACAAACGGGCGTATATACGCTTGAGATTCCGGAGTCTTCAAAGTTATTCCGGCGGGTCAAACTTGGTATCGTTAGAAAGGTCTCTAGGTAGGGAATAGTAAGCCACAAACCGCATAATTCTATTGTGCATGGTTGCCGAGATATTCTCGATCATAGGTTCACCTTAGCCGTAACCGCTACGTAACACATACGGGCGTATATACGCTTGAGATTCCGGAGTTTTCAAAGCTATTCCGGCGGGTCAAACTTGGTATCGATAGAAAGGACCCCAGGTAGGGAATAGTAAGCCACAAACCGCATAATTCTATTGTGCATGGTTGTCGAGATATTCTCGATCATAGGTTCACCTTAGCCGTAACCGCTACGTAACACATACGGGCGTATATACGCTTGAGATTCCGGATTCTTCAAAGTTGTTCCGGCGGGTCAAACTTGGTATCGTTAGAAAGGTATCTAGGTAGGGAATAGTAAGCCACAAAACGCATAATTCTATTGTGCATGGTTGCCGAGATATTCTCGATCATAGGTTCACCTTAGCCGTAACCGCTACGTAACACATACGGGCGTATATACGCTTGAGATTCCGAAGTCTTCACAGTTATTTCGGCGGGTCAAACTTGGTATCGTAAGAAAGGTCTCTAGGTAGGGAATAGTAAGCCACAAACCGCATAATTCTATTGTGCATGGTTGTCGAGATATTCTCGATCATAGGTTCACCTTAGCCGTAACCGCTACGTAACACATACGGGCGTATATACGCTTGAGATTCCGGATTCTTCAAAGTTGTTCCGGCGGGTCAAACTTGGTATCGTTAGAAAGGTATCTAGGTAGGGAATAGTAAGCCACAAAACGCATAATTCTATTGTGCATGGTTGCCGAGATATTCTCGATCATAGGTTCACCTTAGCCGTAACCGCTACTTAAGACATTCGGGCGTATATGCGCTTGAGATTCCGAAGTCTTCAACGTTATTTCGGCGGGTCAAATTTGGTATCGTTAGAAAGGTCACTAGGTAGGAAATAGTAAGCCACAAACCGCATAATTCTATTGTGCATTGTTGCCGAGATATTTTCGATTATAGGTTCACCTAAGCCGTAACCGCTACGTAACACATACGGGCGTACATACGCTTGAGATTCCGGAGTCTTCAAAGTTATTCCGGCGGGTCAAACTTGGTATCGTTAGAAAGGTTCCTAGAAAGAGAATAGTAAGCCACAAACGGCATAATTCTATTGTGCATGGTTGCCGAGATATTCTCGATCATAGGTTCACCTTAGCCGTAACCGCTACGTCACACATACGGGCGTATATACGCTTGAGATTCCGGAGTCTTCAAAGCTATTCCGGCGGGTCAAACTTGGAATCGTTAGAAAGGTCCCTACGAAGGGAATAGTAAGCCACAAACCGCATAATTCTATTGTGCATGGTTGCCGAGATATTCTCGATCATAGGTTCACCTTAGCCGTAACCGCTACGTAACACATACGGGCGTATATACGCTTGAGATTCCGGAGTCTTCAAAGTTATTCCGGCGGGTCAAACTTGGTATCGTTAGAAAGGTCTCTAGGTAGGGAATAGTAAGCCACAAACCGCATAATTCTATTGTGCATGGTTGCCGAGATATTCTCGATCATAGGTTCACCTTAGCCGTAACCGCTACGTAACACATACGGGGGTATATACGCTTGAGATTCCGGAGTCTTCAAAGTTATTCCGGCGGGTCAAACTTGGTATCGTTAGAAAGGTCTCTAGGTAGGGAATAGTAAGCCACAAACCGCATAATTCTATTGTGCATGGTTGCCGAGATATTCTCGACCATAGGTTCACCTTAGCCCTAACCGCTACTTAAGACATTCGGGCGTATATACGCTTGAGATTCCGAAGTCTTCAACGTTATTCCGGCGGGTCAAACTTGGTATCTTTAGATAGGTCCCTAGGTAGGAAATAGTAAGCCACAAACCGCATAATTCTATTGTGCATTGTTGCCGAGATATTCTCGATCATAGGTTCACCTTAGCCGTAACCGCTTCTTTAGAGATACGGGCGTATATACGCTTGATATTCCGGAGTCTTCAAAGTTATTCCGGCGGGTCAAACTTGGTATCGTTAGAAAGGTCCCTACGTAGGGAATAGTAAGCCACAAACCGCATAATTCTATTGTGCATGGTTGCCGAGATATTCTCGATCATAGGTTCACCTTAGCCGTAACCGCTACGTAACACATACGGGCGTATATACGCTTGAGATTCCGGAGTCTTCAAAGTTATTCCGGCGGGTCAAACTTGGTATCGTTAGAAAGGACCCCAGGTAGGGAATAGTAAGCCACAAACCGCATAATTCTATTGTGCATGGTTGCCGAGATATTCTCGATCATAGGTTCACCTTAGCCGTAACCGCTACGTAACACATACGGGCGTATATACGCTTGAGATTCCGGAGTCTTCAAAGTTATTCCGGCGGGTCAAACTTGGTATCGTTAGAAAGGTCTCTAGGTAGGGAATAGTAAGCCACAAACCGCATAATTCTATTGTGCATGGTTGCCGAGATATTCTCGATCATAGGTTCACCTTAGCCGTAACCGCTACGTAACACATACGGGCGTATATACGCTTGAGATTCCGAAGTCTTCACAGTTATTTCGGCGGGTCAAACTTGGTATCGTAAGAAAGGTTTCTAGGTAGGTAATAGTAAGCCACAAACCGCATAATTCTATTGTGCATGGTTGTCGACATAATCTCGATCATAGGTTCACCTTAGCCGTAACCGCTACGTAACACATACGGGCGTATATACGCTTGAGATTCCAGATTCTTCAAAGTTGTTCCGGCGGGTCAAACTTGGTATCGTTAGAAAGGTCCCTAGGTAGGGAATAGTAAGCCACAAAACGCATAATTCTATTGTGCATTGTTGCCGAGATATCTCGATCATAGGTTCACCTT
>NC_049995.1:1544160-1553583 GCF_000003815.2 Branchiostoma floridae | reverse complement strand
CCGTAACCGCTACTTAAGACATTCGGGCGTATATACGCTTGAGATTCCGAAGTCTTCAACGTTATTTCGGCGGGTCAAATTTGGTATCGTTAGAAAGGTCACTAGGTAGGAAATAGTAAGCCACAAACCGCATAATTCTATTGTGCATTGTTGCGGTGATATTTTCGATTATAGGTTCACCTAAGCCGTAACCGCTACGTAACACATACGGGCGTACATACGCTTGAGATTCCGGAGTCTTCAAAGTTATTCCGGCGGGTCAAACTTGGTATCGTTATAAAGGTCCCTAGAAAGAGAATAGTAAGCCACAAACGGCATAATTCTATTGTGCATGGTTGCCGAGATATTCTCGATCATAGGTTCACCTTAGCCGTAACCGCTACGTAACACATACGGGCGTATATACGCTTGAGATTCCGGAGTGTTCCCAGTTATTCCGGCGGGTCAAACTTGGAATCGTTAGAAAGGTCTCTAGGTAGGGAATAGTAAGCCACAAACCTCATAATTCTATTGTGCATGGTTGCCGAGATATTCTCGATCATAGGTTCACCTTAGCCGTAACCGCTACGTAACACATACGGGATTATATACGCTTGAGATTTCAACGTCTTCAAAGATATTCCGGAGGGTCAAACTTGGTATCGTTAGAAAGATACATAGGTAGGGAATAGTAAGCCACACACCGCATAATTCTATTGTGCATTGTTGCCGAGATATTCTCGATCATAGGTTCACCTTAGCCGTAACCGCTACTTAAGACATTCGGGCAAATATACGCTTGAGATTCCGAAGTCTTCAACGTTATTTTGGCGGGTCAAATTTGGTATCGTTAGAAAGGTCAATAGGTAGGGAATAGTAAGCCACAAAACGCATAATTCTATTGTGTATTGTTGCCGAGATATTCTCGATCATAGGTTCACCTTAGCCGTAACCGCTTCTTTATAGATACGGGCGTATATACGCTTGAGATTCCGGAGTCTTCAAAGTTATTCCGGCGGGTCAAACTTGGAATCGGTAGAAAGGTCCCTAGGTAGGGAATAGTAAGCCACAAACCGCATAATTCTATTGTGCATTGTTGCCGAGATATTCTCGATCATACGTTCACCTTAGCCGTAACCGCTACGTAACACATACGGGCGTATATACGCTTGAGATTCCGGAGTCTTCAAAGTTATTCCGGCGGGTCAAACTTGGTATCGTTAGAAAGGTCTCTAGGTAGGGAATAGTAAGCCACAAACCGCATAATTCTATTGTGCATGGTTGCCGAGATATTCTCGATCATAGGTTCACCTTAGCCGTAACCGCTACTTAAGACATTCGGGCGTATATACGCTTGAGATTCCGAAGTCCTCAACGTTATTCCGGCGGGTCAAACTTGGTATCGTTAGATAGGTCCCTAGGTAGGGAATAGTAAGCCACAAAACGCATAATTCTATTGTGCATTGTTGCCGAGATATTCTCGATCATAGGTTCACCTTAGCCGTAACCGCTACGTAACACATACGGGATTATATACGCTTGAGATTCCGGAGTCTTCAAAGTTATTCCGGCGGGTCAAACTTGGTATCGTTAGAAAGGTCCCTAGGTAGGGAATTGTAATCCACAAACCGCATAATTCTCATGTGCATTGTTGCCGAGATATTCTCGATCATAGGTTCACCTTAGCCGTAACCGCTACGTAACACATACGGGCGTATATACGCTTGAGATTCCGGAGTCTTCACAGTTATTCCGGCGGGGCAAACTTGGAATCGTTAGAAAGGTATCTAGGTAGGGAATAGTAAGCCACAAACCTCATAATTCTATTGTGCATTGTTGCCGAGATATTCTCGATCATAGGTTCACCTTAGCCGTAACCGCTACGTAACACATACGGGATTATATACGCTTGAGATTTCAACGTCTTCAAAGTTATTCCGGCGGGTCAAATTTGGTATCGTTAGAAAGGTACATATGTAGGGAATAGTAAGCCACAAACCGCATAATTCTATTGTGCATTGTTGCCGAGATATTCTCGATCACACGTTCACTTCAGCCGTAACCGCTACGTAACACATACGGGCGTATATACGCTTGAGATTCCGGATTCTTCAAATTTATTCCGCTGAGTCAAACTTGGTATCGGTAAAAAAGGTCACTAGGTAGGGAATAGTAAGCCACAAACCGCATAATTCTATTGTGCATTATTGCCGAGATATTTTCGATTATAGGTTCACCTTATCCGTAACCGCTACGTAACACATACGGGCGTATAAACGCTTGAGATTCCGGAGTCTTCAAAGTTATTCCGGGAGGTCAAACTTGGCATCGTTAGAAAGGGCACTAGGTAGTGAATAGTAAGCCACAAACCGCATAATTCTATTGTGCATTGTTGCCGAGATATTCTCGATCACACGTTCATTTAAGCCGTAACCGCTACGTAACACATACGGGCGTATATCCGATATTCCGGAGGGTCAAACTTGGTATCGTTAGAAAGGTACATAGGTAGGGAATAGTAAGCCACACACCGCATAATTCTATTGTGCATTGTTGCCGAGATATTCTCGATCATAGGTTCACCTTAGCCGTAACCGCTACTTAAGACATTCGGGCGTATATACGCTTGAGATTCCGAAGTCTTCAACGTTATTCCGGCGGGTCAAACTTGGTATCGTTAGAAAGGTCCCTAGGTAGGGAATAGTAAGCCACACACCGCATATTTCTATTGTGCATTGTTGCCGAGATATTCTCGATCATAGGTTCACCTTAGCCGTAACCGCTACGTCACACATACGGGCGTATATACGCTTGAGATTCCGAAGTCTTCACAGTTATTTCGGCGGGTCAAACTTGGTATCGTAAGAAAGGTCTCTAGGTAGGGAATAGTAAGCCACAAACCGCATAATTCTATTGTGCATGGTTGTCGACATATTCTCGATCATAGGTTCACCTTAGCCGTAACCGCTACGCAACACATACGGGATTATATACGCTTGAGATTCCGAAGTCTTCATCGTTATTCCGGCGGGTCAAACTTGGTATCGTCAGAAAGGTACCTAGGTAGGGAATAGTAAGCCACACATCGCATAATTCTATTGTGCATTGTTGCCGAGATATTCTCGATCATAGGTTCACCTTAGCCGTAACCGCTACTTAAGACATTCGGGCGTATATACGCTTGAGATTCCGAAGTCTTCAACGTTATTTTGGCGGGTCAAATTTGGTATCGTTAGAAAGGTCACTAGGTAGGAAATAGTAAGCCACGAACCGCATAATTCTATTGTGCATTGTTGCCGTGATATTTTCGATTATAGGTTCACCTAAGCCGTAACCGCTACGTCACACATACGGGCGTATATACGCTTGAGATTCCGGAGTCTTCAAAGTTATTTCGGCGGGTCAAACTTGGTATCGTTAGAAAGGTACATAGGTAGGGAATAGTAAGCCACAAACCGCATAATTCTATTGTGCATGGTTGACGAGATATTTTCGTTTATAGGTTCACCTTAGCCGTAACCGCTACGTCACACATACGGGCGTATATACGCTTGAGATTCCGGAGTCTTCAACGTTATTCCGGCGGGTCAAACTTGGTATCGTTAGAAAGGTCACTAAGTAGGGAATACTAAGCCACAAACCGCATAATTCTATTGTGCATTGTTGCCGAGATATTCTCGATCTGGGTTCACCTTAGCCGTAAGCGCTACGTAACACATACGGGCGTATATACGCTTGAGATTCCGGAGTCTTCACAGTTATTCTGGCGGGTCAAACTTGGTATCGTCAGAAAGGTACATAGGTAGGGAATAGTAAGCCACAAACCGCATAATTCTATTGTGCATTGTTGCCGAGATATTCTCGATCAAAGGTTCACCTTAGCCGTAACCGCTACGTAACACATACGGGATTATATACGCTTGAGATTTCAACGTCTTCAAAGTTATTCCGGCGGGTCAAACTTGGTATCGTTAGAAAGGTACCTAGGTAGGGAATAGTAAGGCACAAACCGCATAATTCTATTGTGCATTGTTGCCGAGATACTCTCGATCATAGGTTCACCTTAGCCGTAACCGCTACTTAAGATATTCGGACGTATATACGCTTGAGATTCCGGAGTCTTCAACGTTATTCCGTCGGGTCAAACTTGGTATCTTTAGGAAGGTCCCTAGGTAGGGAATAGTAAGCCACAAACCGCATAATTCTATTGTGCATTGTTGCCGAGATATTCTCGATCATAGGTTCACCTAAGCCGTAACCGCTACGTAACACATACGGGATTATATACGCTTGAGATTCCGAAGTCTTCAAAGTTATTCCGGAGGGTCAAACTTTGAATCGTTAGAAAGGTACATAGGTAGGAAATAGTAAGCCACAAACCGCATAATTCTATTGTGCATTGTTGCCGAGATATTCTCGATCAAAGGTTCACCTTAGCCGTAACCGCTACGTCACACATACGGGCGTATATACGCTTGAGATTCCGGAGTCTTCAACGTTATTCCGACGGGTCAAACTTGGTATCGTTAGACAGGTCACTAGGTAGGAAATAGTAAGCCACAAACTGCATAATTCTATTGTGCATGGTTGACGAGATATTCTCGATCATAGGTTCACCTTAGCCGTAACCGCTACTTAAGACATTCGGGCGTATATACGCTTGAGATTCCGAAGTCTTCAACGTTATTTTGGCGGGACAAACTTGGTATCTTTAGAAAGGTCACTAGGTAGGGAATAGTAAGCCACAAACCGCATAATTCTATTGTGCATTGTTGCCGAGATATTTTTGATTATAGGTTCACCTAAGCCGTAACCGCTACGTAACACATACGGGCGTATATACGCTTGAGATTCCGGAGTCTTCAAAGTTATTTCGGCGGGTCAAACTTGGTATCGTTAGAAAAGTCCTTACGTAGGGAATAGTAAGCCACAAACCGCATAATTCTATTGTGCACGGTTGCCGAGATATTCTCCATCCTAGGTTCACCTTAACCCGTGCCCGCTACTAACCCCTACGGGATTATATACGCTTGAGATTCCGGGGTCTTCAAAGTTATTCCGGCGGGTCAAACTTGGAATCGTTAGAAAGGGCCCCAGGTAGGAAAACGCAATCCACAAACCGCATAATTCTATTGTGCATGGTTGCCGAAAGATGCAAACCGCTTTTTAATCAGATGTTTTGTTGAAGAGATATTCTCGAGTATAGGTCCACCTTAGCTAACCCTTAACCGAAGGCCATCTATTCTGCGATTCCAGCGATGGGTTCAAGTTCCGGGCTGGAAAACTTGATATCATAATAAAGGTCTCTTAGTGCCTAATGGAATGATGCAAACCGCTTTTTAATCGGAAGTTTTGTTGAAGAGATATTCTCGAGTATAGGTCCATCTTAGCTAAACCTTAACTGAAGGCTAGAGGGTGGGTGCGTCGGTACCTTTATTTTGCGATTCCAGCCATGGGTTCAAGTTCTGGGCTAGGAAACTTGATTTCATTAGAAAGGTCTCTTAGTGCCTAATGGAAAGATGCAAACCGCTTTTCAATCAGATGTTTCGTTCAAGAGATATTCTCGAGTATAGGTCCACCTTAGCTAACCGCTACCCTTAACCGAAGGCCAGGGGGTGCGTCGGTACATTTATTCTGCGATTCCAGCCAAGAGTTTAAGTTCCGGTGCGGAAAACTAGATGCCATTAGAAAGGTCTCTTAGTGCCTAATAGAAAGATGCAAACCGCTTTTCATTAAGATGTTTTGTTGAAGAGATATTCTCGAATATAGGTCCGTCTTAGCTAACTCTTAACCGAAGGCCAGGGGGTGGGTGCGTCGGTACCTTTATTCTGCGATTCCAGCCAAGGCAAGGGTTCAAGTTCCGGCCCAGAAAACTTGATATCATTAGAAAGGTCTCTTAGTGTCTAATGGAAAGATACAAACCGCTATTCTGTATCTGTATCTGTATCTATAAAGCCGGTATAACCGCCGTTCGGCGTAACACACCAGCTTCGCAGGCACGCGGCGCAGCAGCAGCTGGTTATATTACACCTAACGACCCGTCACACCTAACTTTTGCACATCTATCTGCAAGCGTTCTTTGAAGTTATTCAGAGAAGATGCCCCTACTGTGCTTGGTGATAACAAATTCCACTCTACGATAGTTCTGGGAAAATACGAATTTTTGAACACATCAATCCTAGGTTGGTAACTCTTGCATTTGAAGTCATGGCTGTTTCTTGTTCGTTTTTGAGCTGGTATTAGATACTTATCAGTCGGTACGTCCACCAGTTTATTGGTCATTTTGTACATAATGCAAAGTCTAGACCTTTTCCTTCTGTCTTCAAGTGATGTCCACTGCAGATCTGTTTTCATTTTGGTAACACTAGCATCCCTGTTATAGTTGTTTGTACAGAATCTGGCAGCTTGGTTCTGTACCCTTTCAAGTTTATCTTTGTCTTTCTTTGTAAAAGGATCCCATACTGTTGCAGCATATTCAAGGTTAGGTCTTACCAGTGATTTGTATGCAAGTGATTTTACCCTGGCTGGACATACCCACAAGTTGCGTTTGATCACTCCCAATGTCTGTTTAGCCTTGGTTGTTATTTTGTTAACATGGACACCCCACTTCAGCCCAGTTGTTAACGTAACACCTAGGTATGGGTGGCTTTTCGTGGTTGCTAATGTCTGACCACAAAACTGGTAAGGGGACACATTTGGTGTGCGTTTTTTCGTTATGTGCATGATATAGCACTTATCAGGATTGAACTGCATAAGCCATTTCCTTTGCCATTCTTCTAGGGTGTTCAGATCTTTCTGAAGAAGTTGTGAGTCATTCTTTGCAGATACCTCTATATATAGCAGACAATCATCGGCGAATAACCTCACACTTGAATCGAGCTGGTCTGGCAAGTCGTTTATGTACAATAGGAAGGGCAATGGTCCCAGGACAGTCCCTTGCGGAACTCCCGACGCTACTTTAACTGGAGCTGAGGCCTTCCCTTCAACCACTACCGTTTGCTCTCTGTTCGTCAGGAAAGCCTTTAACCAGTTTAATGTAGACTTGAATTCCATAGTACTCCAGTTTTGATATGAGTCTGCTATGTGGGACTTTGTCGAAGGCTTTAGTGAAATCAAGTATTGCTAGATCCACCTGTCTTTTATTGTTCAGTGCCCCAGCTATGTCGTGAACTGTTAAGATAAGCTGTGTTTTTGTGGATCGCTTTGCCCTGAATCCATGCTGGTAGTCTGTAAGTATATTGTGGCCTTCCAAGTGTTTCATGATATGGCTATGGATAATGTGTTCGAGTAGTTTACAGGAAATACAGGTAAGTGAAACAGGTCTGTAGTTACTGGGGACCGCTCTGTCTCCCTTTTTGAAAATTGCGCATATGTTTGCATCCCTCCAGTCTTATGGGGATTTCTCCTGTGTCAATTGCGATTGTTGGAAAATGTTAGTCAAAACAGGTGCGATTTCACTGGCTGTCATTTTGAGGAACCAAGGAGGTATTTGGTCTGGCCCGGATGCTTTTGATGGATTAAGGCCTTGCAACATTTTTTCTACACCAAAAGTAGAAATTTCTATACGTTCCATAGGAGGTGTGCAGGGGTTCCCAAGAGATGGCATGTCAGTGGTGTCTTCTTCTGTGAATACACTTTTAAACTGTGAACTGAGTGCTTCTGCTTTTTTCTCACTGTCACTTATAATGGTGCTCCCCACCTTTAGAGTGGCTACCCCAACAAGGTCTCTCCTCAGGCCTTTTATGTATGACCAGAATGTTTTGGGTTTGTCAGTTATAGCTTCTCCCAGTATGTTCGCCACGTAATTTGAGTGTGCTGATGTTATGCTTTTCTTCACTCCTTTTTTTTACCTTCTTGTACTTGTTCCAGTCTTCCTCTTGCCCTGTTCTCTTAGCTTTATTGTAAAGACGTTGCTTCTTCCGACAGTGTCTTCTTATGTTTCTGTTAAACCAGGGCAAGTTGTATCTGCTTTATGTCATTTTACTAGGAATGTGCTTGTTCATTATGTATTTCATTTTTCCTTTGAAGTCATCCCATTTCTGTGTCACTGACATCTCTTTTGTTCACAGTTTAAAGTTTGTTGCATAGTCCTCAAGGTCATTCTTGATAGCCGGCTCGTCAGATTTCTTGCGAATGTACACTTTCCTTTTTGGTTTTTTTTGTTCTGTTTGGGTGCCAAGTTAACGTCCACTAGAACCATGTCATGGTCACTTATTCCCGGAACTACTGTGTTTTTTTCAATTATGTTTGGGTTATTAACTAAGACCAGGTCCAAAATATTACCATTTCTAATTGGTTCCTGAACTGTTTGGTATAGCCCATGGTTATCCACTAAGTGCAGTAGTTTCTGTGCCTGCCCTGTATGGTTCTGAGTGTTGTCTGTTGTGCTGGCATCCCAATTTATACCAGGGGTGTTGAAATCTCCAAGAATGATTACGTTGTCGGAGTTTATCTTAGTTCCCATTTTATTTATAGAGCTGTCAAGCTCACCCAGACTATTGCCTTGGTCCGATGGAGGTCTGTAGTATGTACCAATCATAAGCGGTTTCTTTCCTGCAAGTTGGGTTTGTGTCCAAATGTGCGTCGGTACATTTATTCTGCGATTCCAGCCAAGAGTTTAAGTTCCGGGCTAGAAAACTTGGTTTCATTAGAAAGGTCTCTTAGTGCCTAATGGAAAGATGCAAACCGCTTTTCAATCAGATGTTTCGTTAAAGAGATATTCTCGAGTATAGGTCCACCTTAGCTAACCGCTACCCTTAACCGAAGGCCATGGGGAGGGTGCGTCGGTACCTTTATTCTGCGATTCCAGCCAAGGGTTCAAGTTCCGACTCAGAATACTTGATTTCATTAGAAAGGTTCCTTAGTGCCTGATGGAAAGATGCAAACCGCTTTTTAATTAGATGTTTTGTTGAAGAGATATTCTCGAGTATAGGTCCACCTTAGCTAACCGTTAACCGAAGGCCAGGGGGATGGTGCGTCGGTACCTTTATTCTGCGACTCGAGCCAAGGGTTCAAGTTTTGGCCCCGAAAACTTGATATCATTAGAAAGGTACATGCTCATGTGTTCATGCATGTCCGCACACACACCTGCACACACACGTACTCATGCACACAAATAAAGGGAACCCTCTTGATGAAGGTAAATAATCGTTGAAATTGACTGATGTCTACCCTTGCCTGATGGGGAATTGACTGACTCCCATAACTATGGCAGGAAATTGAAGACAGGACTGGAACCATGAACACCTGGGACATTAACCTGAACACACACTACTGTAACTCCTGTCACACTGTCACCTTTCCATTGGTAATGTCTTATTAGTGTATTCATAACATTGCACATTATATTACACTAAGTCACAACACCATTTATTAAACATCAAACTAAAGTTTAAGCCTAGACATGCTATTCTGCACAATTCAAAACAACTGGACTACATCTTT
>NC_049995.1:1541325-1544060 GCF_000003815.2 Branchiostoma floridae | reverse complement strand
TCAAAGGTGCAGTCAAATACTGCTGCAGTAGAAATTCCCACGACTTGTGTTACTGAGTCCTACATCCCCTAATCAAGGAGGTTATATGAGCCTTTCCCTAATATATAAATCCCCATCCAATATGTGAATAAAAACTTGGAAACTTTGTTTGCTCTCTAGCATACAATGTATATCAACAAGGTCAACTTGGACGGATAATACATGCATACTAACATGCCTTCTATTGGAACTTCCACTCACTAAATCTTCCTATAAAAAGGAATATGGTTTGCTGTGAAAATATCGGTAAGCCTTACCCTTCAGACATACAACATGTACATGTAGTGAAATACCATCTGGTTAACTGTCTTTCAAATAACCAATCATTATTTAAATCACAGTTTGCAAGGAAATGTGAATACAAGAAGAAATGGTGAATCCTGCACAGTCACAGAGTATCAGAACGTCCAATGCCCGATCCAACCCATGTGTGGGCTGGGACCAAGCTTAAGGGTGATATGGAATACACCATTTTGTATTCTTTTTACATACCCTCCCAACACAACACAGATGTTAATGCAATCTGTGCCAGAAATTTGTTGTCCTTAAACAAAAAAGGAAGAACATCAATTTTAAAAGATTCTAAAAGATCTTGAAAGATTGAACTGTCATTCTTCCTTCAAAACTGAGAGGTTCTCATACCTTTGACAGGTAATTTTGTCCTATTGAATTTTGAAATCACCGATAATGAAAATCACCGTTGATGAAAATCATGGTCCTAAAATTTCATTTTGGATAGCATACTACATGCCAGATATGAAAAAAATGATGTAGACAGATATCGTTTTAGGCATTCAATATCCTAGTGGTCAATGCTGTCTCAAAGCCCATAAATTTCTCATTAGGCCCAACATTTTTTCATCTGTACTATGGATCATTTAGTTTGATTATATAAGAACATACTCTCTGATCTGTCCACCATCTTACACAAATGGAACTAAGATTTGCTGTATGTAGAAGATGTGTTCACAGATAATTATCTATTCAATCGAGAAGATTTTATCCTCTTTTATGCCCAGCTCCTCAGGAAGATATGCTGACTGGGATCTGTAATAAATAAAGACACAGTAATGAGACCTAGTCACATGCATTTTTACAGTTTGTTTAAATACACAAACATCATAATTCATATACATTGTCTAAGACAATATTACGTAAACACAGCATACCAAAGACATAAGTAGGCCTTCTCCAGCACTTGTGTATCCTTCCATGTGTATCCTGAATTCTTCAGAAATCCCTGTTGGGACTACTTATTATCCTTCAATTAAAAATAAAGTTCCTGAGAAATGCATTTCCTTTGCATTAAGTACATATATTTAAAAGTGTGACATGGAGAATACATGCTTTTGAGTCCTTGGAGATGACAGTGATGCAAATGCAAACATTATCAAACAGAAGAGGTAGTATCTGGAAAGTGGGACTATGAGTAGCGAATATGACACGGGAGGAGATGCGGCAAATTAATCATCAAGATGTTCAGATTAATGCATTGTTGTGTATTATAGTATGATCAATGTTATTCAGCACCTGAGAAAGGTTGGTGGTAACAGTGTGAATGTTATTCAGCACCTGAGAAAGGTTGGTGGTAACAGTGTGAATGTTATTCAGCACCTGAGAAAGGTTGGTGACAGTGTGAATGTTATTCAGCACCTGAGAAAGGTTGGTGATAGTGTGAATGTTATTCAGCACCTGAGAAAGGTTGGTGACAGTGTGAATGTTATTCAGCACCTGAGAAAGGTTGGTGACAGTGTGAATGTTATTCAGCACCTGAGAAAGGTTGGTGGTGACAGTGTGAATGTTATTCAGCACATTCGAAAGGTTGGTGACAGTGTGAATGTTATTCAGCACCTGAGAAAGGTTGGTGACAGTGTGAATGTTATTCAGCACCTGAGAAAGGTTGGTGACAGTGTGAATGTTATTCAGCACCTGAGAAAGGTTGGTGGTGACAGTGTGAATGTTATTCAGCACCTGAGAAAGGTTGGTGACAGTGTTAATGTTATTCAGCACCTGAGAAAGGTTGGTGGTGACAGTGTGAATGTTATTCAGCACCTGAGAAAGGTTGGTGACAGTGTGAATGTTATTCAGCACCTGAGAAAGGTTGGTGACAGTGTTAATGTTATTCAGCACCTGAGAAAGGTGGTGACAGTGTTAATGTTATTCAGGACCTGAGAAAGGTTGGTGACAGTGTGAATGTTATTCAGCACCTGAGAAAGGTTGGTGGTGACAGTGTGAATGTTATTCAGCACCTGAGAAAGGTTGGTGACAGTGTGAATGTTATTCAGCACCTGAGAAAGGTTGGTGACAGTGTGAATGTTATTCAGCACCTGAGAAAGGTTGGTGACAGTGTGAATGTTATTCAGCACCTGAGAAAGGTTAGTGACAGTGTGAATGTTATTCAGCACCTGAGAAAGGTTGGTGATAGTGTGAATGTTATTCAGTACCTGAGAAAGGTTGGTGACAGTGTGAATGTTATTCAGCACCTGAGAAAGGTTGGTGGTGACAGTGTGAATGTTATTCAGCACCTGAGAAAGGTTGGTGGTAACAGTGTGAATGTTATTCAGCACCTAAGAAAGGTTGGTGACAGTGTGAATGTTATTCAGCACCTGAGAAAGGTTAGTGACAGTGTGAATGTCATTCAGCACCTGAGAAAGGTTGGTGACAGTGTGAATGTTATTCAGCACCTGAGAAAGGTT
>NC_049995.1:1538631-1541225 GCF_000003815.2 Branchiostoma floridae | reverse complement strand
GAATGTTATTCAGCACTTGAGAAAGGGCCCACTGGGTAATCCAGAATGTCATACAGAGGAAAGGGAAGGGTTTTTGTTGTTAGTGAAGACTTCATTCAGCAACAGGGAAAAGGATAGTACATGTAGATGTAGTGTCAGTGTAAGTGTCATTCAATCTTATAACCATGGGGGTTGAAACTAAATTTTACCTTTTCATTGTGTCTTTTCTTGTTGAATGGTGGTCCTTGAGATCACAAGCATCATCTGTTATGTTCAGCTCAAAGTCCTCCCCCAGTAGCAGCCGCCCCCACCTCTGCACGTTGTATGGCGGCTTCTGCCCACCAAACTCTGATGGGAGAATCTCTGGGTGGATTTGGTCATGCAGACTCTTCATGTTGTTTCCATGCATCAAAATCTGTTGTTATCATTGATATATACTGAGTTAGAACTGGTTAGAATGGAAAGGTATCACCCATGCAGGTCTGCTGATCTACTTGCGTGAAAGGTAAGAAACTTTAAGTTAGCTTTGTTCCTGCATATCACAGTTGAAAGTTTACTATGGGCACTTTGTGTAAATAAGTTAAAAGTGTTTGACTTAACAATGGTTTCCAATTTGTAATGTCCACACATTTGTAGGATGTACTGCACAGATGAGTATAAATGTACATGTAACGTTACATTATTTCACAAATAAAATGTCCAATAGTAGATTCACAGTGTATTCTACTACTTACTGTACTTGTAAAGTAATTATTGAAGTAACTAAAAGTTACAGAATAACATTCAGGTAAGGTCTTACCATGAAGGGTATCATGGGTAATTAGTACTGTATGATCATCCTACAAATGCATGGTCATTACAGAATAATGGAAAAGGAATAAATTAATAAATATAGTAATAAAAAGGGAAAATAGAAAGGCTGACATTTGTTCTTGAGCAACTACAGCACATTTCAATCCATCCTCATCCCCATGCAAAAATGTACTTTCCCATATCAGCTTTTTCAGAAATTGACCTATCCCAGAGCATCTTTCCACTCCAAAATGGCTTTTAAGAAAAGTTGTCCCCTTCAATACAACAATGGACTTTTCCAGAACACCCCTATCTATGCAAAATAGACTGGTCTACGTGACCCATTTTCCATAAGATTCCTAGTGCTAAAGCTACCCCAATACCAAATTCCAGATCAGTTGGTTGTTCATGACACAGGAAGCCATAATATACATTTTGGGCAAAAAATCAACTTTAAAGTGATGTACACCATAAGTGTGAATAAAGTTCTGTAGACACATACCGTACGCATCCTCATACCAAATCATAGGTCATCTGGTTGTTATACAAAGGCATAGGAGCAAAAATGCAAAAAAATTCAAATTCAACAATTTTATGTGTGCCATGAAGTGAAAAAAAAGCACTGTGGGTACATGTCCTACACACTTTCATACCAAATTTCAGGTCATTTGTTCAAATACAATTCAATCTCTACAACTGGATAAAAACGGATATTTACTTCCGGATGTTTCGAGTGACATCCATCACTCTTCTTCAGCATAAAAGGAATGAACTAGTCAGAACATTGTCTGACCATAGGAACTATGCTAACATTATTTACATTTGTGTAACCTTTTGCATATGATCCTAACGACTTAGTGGTTAAACCAGTTTTTCATGTTAGCTGCACTGGTATTGAATTGTTCTGACTAGTTCATTCCTTTTATGCTGAGGAAGAGTGATGGATGTCACTCCAGACGTCCGGAAGTAAATATCCGTTTTTATCCAGTTGTAGAGATTGAATTGTATTTGAATATTGTTTACCTGGATGTCTAACCTTCATAAACGTTTTCAGGTCATTTGGTTTTATTACAAGGACATGGGCGCAAAAAATATACAATTATTAGTCCAATTGGCCCAAAATCAAGTTTGGTTCGAGCATCCTTGGTTCGAGTGGGAGTTCGACCAAAGCAAAGTAAAATAAGTAAGTTTAATCCATGTAGGGATTGAAATATGTATTACTAACTAGGTTATAGACTTCTACATGATCAGGATGGAGTAAGTGATTCAAAGATATGAACAAGTCTGATTATCTCCTGTCTAAATGTACATGTCTTATTGAAGTGAAGGATGTACAACAATGTAATCTTAAAAAAGAAATTACAAAAATGATTAAAAAGAAACATATACACTCAGATTAAATTAGTCTACTTTCTTTATAATGACACAATGAAAAAAGAATATAAGATGGAACACAAACCTCTGTGTACATAGTCAGGAACTTAATAAGTCAGTCTGAAAGGAGAAAAATTCAGTTTTTTTTACAAACTAGGATGTAAAGATAAAAAAGATAATGTTCAAGAATAGGAAATTGTTTGAAAATCATGTTAAGTGCAGCCATCAACAATGTTTATGTTTGCAGGGCATGATGATAAACAAGGAATTGTCGAAACACTTTTAGTTATGATAGTAGGATGAAATTTAAGTATCATCTCTATAGATTATCATCTTCTACAGATTGTTTTTACGACAGCTAATGCGTAGTAAGGTGTGACAGTGGAGCAGCAGACTGCTGAATGACCAAAAGGAGACTTTTGATGAGATGAAAATGACTTAATATATAG
>NC_049995.1:1528680-1534986 GCF_000003815.2 Branchiostoma floridae | reverse complement strand
GAAGTAAGTTATTTTCTGGTTGTGCTAAAAGAACCTTACTATATGAATAATTGCCAACCTGATGAAGTTATTCACGAATATTGCACTGTTCTACCCTTGTCAGGCAACACACTGTCAAGGCAGCACAAGGGGCATTATGCAGATGATACAATATACAGTGTAACAAAAAGGACTAGGCATCCTTTATCAGTGGTGAGGTGATCAGTTTGATGATAAGCTCTAAGATATAATGTATGGCCACACCAATTTTTTGCTTCTTGGATTTCCCGACCCTATTCTTTCCGATTTGAAAAAAAAAAAAAAATTCAAATTGATGGCCACACCTAGTGTTGACAAAATTTCACTGCCTCTCCTTTCTCAAATTAACTATGGGCCTCAAATTCCAGTAGCTGTACGTGCCTTTTTGGACGGTATGTTTATCATTTTTCTTCAAACTTTGGACTTTGCTACCATGGACCCTCTAAATGTTGAAAGTTAAGGTTTCCCATCCGATCTCTCCTACCTCTGAAATTTGAAAAGTTTGTATTTTTAATTTTTCGAACGACTGACCCAATTTTTTTCTGAAAAAAAATCAGAGAAACAACAAATAAAATTGGTGTGGCCTAAGCAAGCTGTTTAGGCAATAGTTAAAGAAGGTGATAGTTGTAGAAGGATACTGATTGATTATACAAAAGAAATGGGAGAGTACAAAGTAAATGAAACAATAATAAACTGAGTTATAATCTTTACTATCTGAGACTAACCCTTTCCCTGGTTTTCTCCTTTAAGAAGGGTTTGAGAATGGTGAAGGCAGCATCGATGTACCATGGCTGGTTGATGAAGTGGATGCCTCCAAAACGAGCTGGGAAGCTGTCCTACAGTAAATAACAACAACAAAAAAACTTGTCACTTTTGTTTGTTTTCCTGGAGTAACGTTAGTTCACCTTTATCCGAGGGGTAACCTATATCCGTTGTTTTAGAAAGCAGGGAATATTGGGGTGTGAAATCGCCGGACGGTATTTTCAAATGGAAATATTTTGAAAACAATACAATTTTCTAACTGCCTTCCGTAGACTTGACATTCCTAAATAGCAACATGACCACCGTGAAAAAAAGGTTTAGTCTTGTGTGTAGAGAGACCTGACTGTCGCCCTCACCTGAAAGCCCCTCGATGACAAGTCTCATCAGAAAACAAGATTTAGTCTTGTGTGTAGAGAGACCTGACTGTCGCCCTCACCTGAAAGCCCCTCGATAACAAGTCTCATCAGAAAACAAGATTTAGTCTTGTGTGCAGAGAGACATGACTGTCGCCCTCACCTGAAAGCCCCTCGATAACAAGTCTCATCAGAAAACAAGATTTAGTCTTGTGTGTAGAGAGACCTGACTGTTGCCCTCACCTGAAAGCCCCTCGATAACAAGTCTCATCAGAAAACAAAATTTAGTCTTGTGTGCAGAGAGACATGACTGTCGCCCTCACCTGAAGCCCCTCGATAACAAATCTCATCAAAAAACAAGATTTAGTCTTGTGTGCAGAGAGACATGACTGTCGCCCTCACCTGAAGCCCCTCGATAACAAGTCTCATCAGAAAACAAGATTTAGTCTTGTGTGCAGAGAGACATGACTGTCGCCCTCACCTGAAAGCCCCTCGATAACAAGTCTCATCAGAAAACAAGATTTAATCTTGTGTGTAGAGAGACCTGACTGTTGCCCTCACCTGAAAGCCCCTCGATAACAAGTCTCATCAGAAAACAAGATTTAGTCTTGTGTGCAGAGAGACCTGACTGTTGCCCTCACCTGAAAGCCCCTCGATAACAAGTCTCATCAGAAAACAAGATTTAGTCTTGTGTGCAGAGAGACATGACTGTCGCCCTCACCTGAAGCCCCTCGATAACAAGTCTCATCAGAAAACAAGATTTAGTCTTGTGTGCAGAGAGACATGACTGTCGCCCTCACCTGAAGCCCCTCGATAACAAGTCTCATCAGAAAACAAGATTTAGTCTTGTGTGCAGAGAGACATGACTGTCGCCCTCACCTGAAGCCCCTCGATAACAAGTCTCATCTGTGCAGGGGACAGCCTGGCGGCCTGGCGGAAGCTGAACTGGCTCCAGTCCACAATGATAGCGAAGCCATGCACCTGTACCTCTGGGTCCTGGATCATCTGCTCTAGGGACAGGAGGATGGCCAACGACACATGTTCTATGGAGTACCTACAAATGTTCCAGAAAAAATACATCCTTTAAACTCAATACATCTCACAACAACAATTGACTATTTAATCACAAACCTGAAAGTAACTTGTAGGTCAATGGTTTGTTCTATCTCAGACATGCTCCTGTGGAACAGTGGTCCATTTGTATTAATAGCCTTTAATAGCCCTTAAGTATGGAAGACATCATCAAAGTTATCTACTAAACCCTCCCCAGTTATTCCCCTCCAAAGGAAAAATTATGTGTAGAAAATTACTGTTACAGTAGACTTTGGGGAATTTTGGGACATAGTTAGGCTACATGTAATAGTTTGAAAGTTCTAATATGAAATGCAATACGAGCGATCGCGATGATGTCACGGTGACGCAGTGGTAGGCAAAAAGCAGGTGTTTGGCAAACTATTGATTTACATATTAATCAGTAATTTGAGCCGCTAATTTGAACATCAATTTTTGATCCAATCTACTGACGTCCTGGTAGGCAACAACCGTCCAATACCCTGGATATAAACAACAACAGCGATCGCTCGTATGGCTTCATAAACTGTCCTCATCAATTATGAAAATTAGCCCAATTTGCATGATTATGTAAGGTATCTAGCATTACATCTACATTCCAAATATCATGACGATATGTCAAATCCTACCCATTCCCCTCCAAAGTAATGATGGAAAAATTCCTATAGAATTTTTGCCAATCGGACGTACACTATGTATAGTATTTACTGTAAGGCTAGCCCCTGAGGCATCGCTAAAAAGGAGTTCTTCCTAATCAAACATTACGCCTGCTTCTGGGTTGACATGTTAAAAAAGGTGATAGTCATGGTACATGTAATGTTATGTCAATCCTTCCACAAAGTGGTAAACTTCAAACTTTCTTCCCACCTTGTGACATCCCAGTTGGCAGGGTAGAACACCAGTATCTTCCTGCCAAAGTGATCCGTATCCTCCAACACTCCAGGAAAGCCATCCAGCAGTGCCTGTTGTACTCCAGGGTTCTCAAGTGTGCAGTGTTTAAACATGACGGAATGCTTTTGACGATACTCATAGTAACTGGAAAATATACACATCAAAGTTCTATATTTTTATGGCAAAAACAAATAAAGGAGTCTCAATCTAACTTCAACATGAAGGTTTTACCCTCCTTGACTTCACCACACAAGTTAGATTCAACCCGTTCTGATATGTATTAAGTTATTTCATCACTCAAAGACCAGTGCACGAACAGTGATGGTAAACCTATACTGGACACAACACAACGAGCCAACGTTTTGATGACCATCTGTCATCTTTGTACAGTGCACTGGAGCTAGGTGTTACAGGTTTACAGTGCACTGGAGCTAGGTGTTACAGTTTCACAGTGCACTGGAACTAGGTGTTACAGGTTTACAGTGCACTGGAACTAGGTGTTACAGGTTCACAGTGCACTGGAGCTAGGTGTTACAGGTTTACAGTGCACTGGAACTAGGTGTTACAGGTTCACAGTGCACTGGAACTAGGTGTTACAGGTTCACAGTGCACTGGAACTAGGTGTTACAGGTTCACAGTGCACTGGAACTAGGTGTTACAGGTTCACAGTGCACTGGAACTAGGTGTTACAGGTTCACAGTGCACTGGAACTAGGTGATGCAGTCCCAAACGTATTGTTACATCAACAGAATCTGATATTGTCAGGTAATGATAGTTAGACAACCTTGTGTGTCTGTCATTTTGGACATGGCAACAATTCAGTCAACTATGGTGGGCAGTCTTCATTTAGCTCTTGTCATCTTGTAACAAGTAAATAATGTTTTCTCATAAAAATGAATCTAAATTGGCTGGCCATAACCATCTAAAACACATGTTTGTTTGTTTCTTTGTTTGTATAGTGTTTATCTGTAGATAAACTTCAGAGACTCCAAACCTTGAGTAGCACCTTACCGTGCGTACAGCATAAATGCCTCGACCCAGCTGAACTTTCTTGCTCGCAGGAACCTGAGTACAAAGCTGTCATCAGACCTGAGGAAGGTGATGTCTGGCCTGGTGATGACCATGTCCCGCACAGCCTGGATGTCGTTATGGAGATGTTGGGCATGTTCATTCAGTTCCACTTGAGCCTTTTCTTTGCTTTGCTCTGAGAGCCCATCTTGAAGTGCTGTCATTTCTGGGGCCTCTGTCTCATCCATTGCCAAGTTGTAGGTGTGGCTTGGACCTAACATGAGTGACTGAGGTAAGTTGAACAGTACTTGATACTTCCAACTGAAGGGACTGCCAGTATAAGTTACAGGAGATGATTCGATCCCCTAAATTTGTATCCGAAAGTGTGAGTAAACATAGCGGCACCTTTGGTGTTTTCTCTCAATATTGTTGCAAAAGAAAATACAATGTTTCATTTACATCCAAGTTTCTTAGTGTAACATCTTACACAGGTACAGTAAAAAATCCTGTGTCTTGGCAAAGTTCATGAGACATGAGTTCAATTTCACAGCTGGGAATGACAGTTGTTCAATGGCATCGACAGCATTGTCAGATGATCCAGTACTAGATGTGTCACCTAGAAAAAAAACAATAGGTTAAGTCTTGACAGGGCTATAATACTTTCCCCTACATATAGTTTACCTTTATCCATGGGGTAACCTATATATCCGTTGTTCTTCAAAAAAGCACATGTACTAGTAGGTATATCAAGTCGACGGACGGTGGTTTCAAATGGCAATATTTTCAAAATATAGAAGGACTGCATGCCTTTTTCCATTAAACATTACAAGCCATTTTAATTCACCGTTAATCGTTACTGACCCGCTCTAGGCTGGAGGTCAAAGCGACAACCATGTGTAATTTTGATGAAAATTTTATCATTCTGTCGGCAAAATTTGCCGGGAAATGCAGGAAATAGCATTTCAGAGGGTCATGATTTTTTGAAAGTTTCCGGGGGGAGTATACACCAGGACCCCCCTATGATGCGTCGCGCCTTTGGAGTTTGGTGCTCCATGTGCTGAAAATTTCGTCTGCAATAGTTCAATCATCCTATAAGAAATTTGCTGCCGCCTCCTCTGGTGGAAACACTGACCCACGGGAGCAAATGTCATTGATAGCAGCGGACATTGTCTCTGTCATTCCTTTGGGTTCTGGTACCTTTTCCTTCTCACAATGCCATTAGTCAGATATTTTTGACCATCGAATTCGAAGAGGAACGAACGTCAATGTTACTGTTATGCTTTGTAACCCCTCCTGAATTCACTGTTAAGCGTTACCAAGACCCTCCCCCCATGCAGACCCTCATAGAAGTTTGAACTTGCATTTCGACGGTATGATGGCCCTAAATAGCTTGTGAAATTAACGGATATAACGTTACATGTAGGTTTATACCCGATGGATAAAGGTGAGCCTGTGTTACCTGCACTGATCATTTAGTGAGTAAGTCATTTCAGTTTGATTCATATTTCGTTCCATCTCATTCCATTTTGCAATTTCTGTACATATATATTTCCTGATTCCATTTTGACCCATTTCGTAATTTCTGTACACCTAAGTTTACAACTGAAGGTGAATATTCAAGGTGAATACTTCCAAATAGATGGATTAATCTGGAGCATGGGTTCCATGCTGTACACATTTGATTTATTTAACCAGTTACTAAGGCTTTATAAATCATCAAATTGTATGCCTTGACTAGGGTGGATATATTTTGCTTGAAAGACTAGCTCCGTTCGGTTTCCAATTTCCCGATCTTAAGGTCGACGTGCACTTGTCAAGTAAGGTTACCCAGTTGACTGGCTTACCTGATATTTTTGTAAAATGTCATGTAACGTTCAAGAATCGCTGCAGCCAAGCAAAGTCGTCCGGAGCAGGAAAAATCGGGACACTTGTGAAAATCTGGCAGAGGTGATTTATTGATTTTTATCGGTCAAAGGTCACGGCGCCTGCGCGGGAACAACCATTTTCCAGGAAAGCGGTTTACTGTAAAAGAGAAAATATTGAGGGGAATCTAATTTCCCGGTAGAGAGAAAATGGAGTATTTCTCGGTAGTTTTACGTTATCGCTTGTAGCTAACTCGCATAGTTTTACTGTAAAAGGGAAAGTATTCGTGGTGAGGAGATCATCGCGCAAACCGCGAACATAAAAGCCACCTCAAACATCT